>NW_028128256.1:0-62113 GCF_965231255.1 Vanellus vanellus
GGGAAAAGTGATGCTGGTTCTCACTGCCTCCTGGAACCCCTTCAAATGCCCCAGACAATTTGGCCCTCTCTGCTTTCCTGAGGACTCTATCCTCAAAAGCACCTTTTTTCACTTTCGGCGCTCTCTGGAGCAAAAAAGACAAACGTCCAGCTTTTGCTGCCACAGCAAAGGTGCCAGCGGGGAAAAGTGATGCTGGTCCTCACTGCCTCCTGGAACCCCTTCAAATGCCCCAGACAATTTGGCCCTCTCTGCTTTCCTGAGGACTCTATCCTCAAAAGCACCTTTTTTCAATTTCGGCGCTGTCTGGAGCAAAAAAGACAAACGTCCAGCTTTTGCTGCCAGAGCAAAGGTGCCAGCGGGGAAAAGTGATGCTGGTCCTCACTGCCTCCTGGAACCCCTTCAAATGCCCCAGACAATTTAGCCCTCTCTGCTTTCCTGAGGACTTTATCCTCAAAAGCACCTTTTTTCACTTTCGGCGCTCTCTGGAGCAAAAAAGACAAACGTCCAGCTTTTGCTGCCAGAGCAAAGGTGCCAGCGGGGAAAAGTGATGCTGGTCCTCACTGCCTCCTGGAACCCCTTCAAATGCCCCAGACAATTTGGCCCTCTCTGCTTTCCTGAGGACTCGATCCT
The DNA here is from genome assembly GCF_965231255.1 of Vanellus vanellus. Lineage (NCBI taxonomy): Eukaryota > Metazoa > Chordata > Aves > Charadriiformes > Charadriidae > Vanellus > Vanellus vanellus. The sequence continues at coordinate 631 of NW_028128256.1, forward strand.
CAAAAGCACCTTTTTTCACTTTCGGCGCTCTCTGGAGCAAAAAAGACAAACGTCCAGCTTTTGCTGCCACAGCAAAGGTGCCAGCGGGGAAAAGTGATGCTGGTCCTCACTGCCTCCTGGAACCCCTTCAAATGCCCCAGACAATTTGGCCCTCTCTGCTTTCCTGAGGACTCTATCGTCAAAAGCACCTTTTTTCAATTTCGGCGCACTCTGGAGCAAAAAAGACAAACGTCCAGCTTTTGCTGCCACAGCAAAGGTGCCAGCGGGGAAAAGTGATGCTGGTCCTCACTGCCTCCTGGAACCCCTTCAAATGCCCCAGACAATTTGGCCCTCTCTGCTTTCCTGAGGACTCTATCCTCAAAAGCACCTTTTTTCACTTTCGGCGCTGTCTGGAGCAAAAAAGACAAACGTCCAGCTTTTGTTGCCACAGCAAAGGTGCCAGCGGGGAAAAGTGATGCTGGTCCTCACTGCCTCCTGGAACCCCTTCAAATGCCCCAGACAATTTGGCCCTCTCTGCTTTCCTGAGGACTCTATCCTCAAAAGCACCTTTTTTCACTTTCGGCGCTCTCTGGAGCAAAAAAGACAAACGTCCAGCTTTTGCTGCCACAGCAAAGATGCCAGCGGGGAAAAGTGATGCTGGTCCTCACTGCCTCCTGGAACCCCTTCAAATGCCCCAGACAATTTGGCCCTCTCTGCTTTCCTGAGGACTCTATCCTCAAAAGCACCTTTTTTTCACTTTCGGCGCTGTCTGGAGCAAAAAAGACAAACGTCCAGCTTTTGCTGCCACAGCAAAGGTGCCAGCGGGGAAAAGTGATGCTGGTCCTCACTGCCTCCTGGAACCCCTTCAAATGCCCCAGACAATTTGGCCCTCTCTGCTTTCCTGAGGACTTTATCCTCAAAAGCACCTTTTTTCACTTTCGGCGCTCTCTGGAGCAAAAAAGACTAAGGTCCAGCTTTTGCTGCCACAGCAAAGGTGCCAGCGGGGAAAAGTGATGCTGGTCCTCACTGCCTCCTGGAACCCCTTCAAATGCCCCAGACAATTTGGCCCTCTCTGCTTTCCTGAGCATTCTATCCTCAAAAGCACCTTTTTTCACTTTCGGCGCTGTCTGGAGCAAAAAAGACAAACGTCCAGCTTTTGCTGCCACAGCAAAGGTGCCAGCGGGGAAAAGTGATGCTGGTCCTCACTGCCTCCTGGAACCCCTTCAAATGCCCCAGACAATTTGGCCCTCTCTTCTTTCCTGAGGACTCTATCCTCAAAAGCACCTTTTTTCACTTTCGGCGCTGTCTGGAGCAAAAAAGACAAACGTCCAGCTTTTGCTGCCACAGCAAAGGTGCCAGCGGGGAAAAGTGATGCTGGTCCTCACTGCCTCCTGGAACCCCTTCAAATGCCCCAGACAATTTGGCCCTCTCTGCTTTCCTGAGGACTCTATCCTCAAAAGCACCTTTTTTCACTTTCGGCGCTCTCTGGAGCAAAAAAGACAAACGTCCAGCTTTTCCTGCCACAGCAAAGGTGCCAGCGGGGAAAAGTGATGCTGGTCCTCACTGCCTCCTGGAACCCCTTCAAATGCCCCAGACAATTTGGCCCTCTCTGCTTTCCTGAGGACTCTATCCTCAAAAGCACCTTTTTTCACTTTCGGCGCTCTCTGGAGCAAAAAAGACAAATGTCCAGCTTTTGCTGCCACAGCAAAGGTGCCAGCGGGGAAAAGTGATGCTGGTCCTCACTGCCTCCTGGAACCCCTTCAAATGCCCCAGACAATTTGGCCCTCTCTGCTTTCCTGAGCACTCTATCCTCAAAAGCACCTTTTTTCACTTTCGGCGCTCTCTGGAGCAAAAAAGACAAACGTCCAGCTTTTGCTGCCACAGCAAAGATGCCAGCGGGGAAAAGTGATGCTGGTTCTCACTGCCTCCTGGAACCCCTTCAAATGCCCCAGACAATTTGGCCCTCTCTGCTTTCCTGAGGACTCTATCCTCAAAAGCACCTTTTTTCACTTTCGGCGCTCTCTGGAGCAAAAAAGACAAACGTCCAGCTTTTGCTGCCACAGCAAAGGTGCCAGCGGGGAAAAGTGATGCTGGTTCTCACTGCCTCCTGGAACCCCTTCAAATGCCCCAGACAATTTGGCCCTCTCTGCTTTCCTGAGGACTCTATCCTCAAAAGCACCTTTTTTCAATTTCGGCGCTGTCTGGAGCAAAAAAGACAAACGTCCAGCTTTTGCTGCCACAGCAAAGGTGCCAGCGGGGAAAAGTGATGCTGGTCCTCACTGCCTCCTGGAACCCCTTCAAATGCCCCAGACAATTTGGCCCTCTCTGCTTTCCTGAGGACTTTATCCTCAAAAGCACCTTTTTTCACTTTCGGCGCTCTCTGGAGCAAAAAAGACAAACGTCCAGCTTTTGCTGCCAGAGCAAAGGTGCCAGCGGGGAAAAGTGATGCTGGTCCTCACTGCCTCCTGGAACCCCTTCAAATGCCCCAGACAATTTGGCCCTCTCTGCTTTCCTGAGGACTCTATCCTCAAAAGCACCTTTTTTCACTTTCGGCGCTGTCTGGAGCAAAAAAGACAAACGTCCAGCTTTTGCTGCCACAGCAAAGGTGCCAGCGGGGAAAAGTGATGCTGGTCCTCACTGCCTCCTGGAACCCCTTCAAATGCCCCAGACAATTTGGCCCTCTCTGCTTTCCTGAGGACTCTATCCTCAAAAGCACCTTTTTTCACTTTCGGCGCTCTCTGGAGCAAAAAAGACAAACGTCCACCTTTTGCTGCCACAGCAAAGATGCCAGCGGGGAAAAGTGATGCTGGTCCTCACTGCCTCCTGGAACCCCTTCAAATGCCCCAGACAATTTGGCCCTCTCTGCTTTCCTGAGGACTCTATCCTCAAAAGCACCTTTTTTCACTTTCGGCGCTGTCTGGAGCAAAAAAGACAAACGTCCAGCTTTTGCTGCCACAGCAAAGGTGCCAGCGGGGAAAAGTGATGCTGGTCCTCACTGCCTCCTGGAACCCCTTCAAATGCCCCAGACAATTTGGCCCTCTCTGCTTTCCTGAGGACTTTATCCTCAAAAGCACCTTTTTTCACTTTCGGCGCTCTCTGGAGCAAAAAAGACTAAGGTCCAGCTTTTGCTGCCACAGCAAAGGTGCCAGCGGGGAAAAGTGATGCTGGTCCTCACTGCCTCCTGGAACCCCTTCAAATGCCCCAGACAATTTGGCCCTCTCTGCTTTCCTGAGCATTCTATCCTCAAAAGCACCTTTTTTCACTTTCGGCGCTGTCTGGAGCAAAAAAGACAAACGTCCAGCTTTTGCTGCCACAGCAAAGGTGCCAGCGGGGAAAAGTGATGCTGGTCCTCACTGCCTCCTGGAACCCCTTCAAATGCCCCAGACAATTTGGCCCTCTCTGCTTTCCTGAGGACTCTATCGTCAAAAGCACCTTTTTTCACTTTCGGCGCTCTCTGGAGCAAAAAAGACAAACGTCCAGCTTTTGCTGCCACAGCAAAGGTGCCAGCGGGGAAAAGTGATGCTGGTCCTCACTGCCTCCTGGAACCCCTTCAAATGCCCCAGACAATTTGGCCCTCTCTTCTTTCCTGAGGACTCTATCCTCAAAAGCACCTTTTTTCACTTTCGGCGCTCTCTGGAGCAAAAAAGACAAATGTCCAGCTTTTGCTGCCACAGCAAAGGTGCCAGCAGGGAAAAGTGATGCTGGTCCTCACTGCCTCCTGGAACCCCTTCAAATGCCCCAGACAATTTGGCCCTCTCTGCTTTCCTGAGGACTCTATCCTCTAAAGCACCTTTTTTCACTTTCAGCGCTCTCTGGAGCAAAAAAGACAAACGTCCAGCTTTTGCTGCCACAGCAAAGGTGCCAGCGGGGAAAAGTGATGCTGGTCCTCACTGCCTCCTGGAACCCCTTCAAATGCCCCAGACAATTTGGCCCTCTCTGCTTTCCTGAGGACTCTATCCTCAAAAGCACCTTTTTTCACTTTCGGCGCTCTCTGGAGCAAAAAAGACAAACGTCCAGCTTTTGCTGCCACAGCAAAGGTGCCAGCGGGGAAAAGTGATGCTGGTCCTCACTGCCTCCTGGAACCCCTTCAAATGCCCCAGACAATTTGGCCCTCTCTGCTTTCCTGAGGACTCTATCGTCAAAAGCACCTTTTTTCACTTTCGGCGCTGTCTGGAGCAAAAAAGACAAACGTCCAGCTTTTGCTGCCACAGCAAAGGTGCCAGCGGGGAAAAGTGATGCTGATCCTCACTGCCTCCTGGAACCCCTTCAAATGCCCCAGACAATTTGGCCCTCTCTGCTTTCCTGAGGACTCTATCCTCAAAAGCACCTTTTTTCACTTTTGGCGCTGTCTGGAGCAAAAAAGACAAACATCCAGCTTTTGCTGCCACAGCAAAGGTGCCAGTGGGGAAAAGTGATGCTGGTCCTCACTGCCTCCTGGAACCACTTCAAATGCCCCAGACAATTTGGCCCTCTCTGCTTTCCTGAGGACTTTATCCTCAAAAGCACCTTTTTTCACTTTCGGCGCTGTCTGGAGCAAAAAAGACAAACGTCCAGCTTTTGCTGCCACAGCAAAGGTGCCAGCGGGGAAAAGTGATGCTGGTCCTCACTGCCTCCTGGAACCCCTTCAAATGCCCCAGACAATTTGGCCCTCTCTGCTTTCCTGAGGACTCTATCCTCAAAAGCACCTTTTTTCACTTTCGGCGCTCTCTGGAGCAAAAAAGACAAACGTCCAGCTTTTGCTGCCACAGCAAAGGTGCCAGCGGGGAAAAGTGATGCTGGTCCTCACTGCCTCCTGGAACCCCTTCAAATGCCCCAGACAATTTGGCCCTCTCTGCTTTCCTGAGGACTCTATCCTCAAAAGCACCTTTTTTCACTTTCGGCGCTGTCTGGAGCAAAAAAGACAAACGTCCAGCTTTTGCTGCCACAGCAAAGGTGCCAGCGGGGAAAAGTGATGCTGGTCCTCACTGCCTCCTGGAACCCCTTCAAATGCCCCAGACAATTTGGCCCTCTCTGCTTTCCTGAGGACTCTATCCTCAAAAGCACCTTTTTTCACTTTCGGCGCTCTCTGGAGCAAAAAAGACAAATGTCCAGCTTTTGCTGCCACAGCAAAGGTGCCAGCGGGGAAAAGTGATGCTGGTCCTCACTGCCTCCTGGAACCCCTTCAAATGCCCCAGACAATTTGGCCCTCTCTGCTTTCCTGAGCACTCTATCCTCAAAAGCACCTTTTTTCACTTTCGGCGCTCTCTGGAGCAAAAAAGACAAACGTCCAGCTTTTGCTGCCACAGCAAAGATGCCAGCGGCGAAAAGTGATGCTGGTTCTCACTGCCTCCTGGAACCCCTTCAAATGCCCCAGACAATTTGGCCCTCTCTGCTTTCCTGAGGACTCTATCCTCAAAAGCACCTTTTTTCACTTTCGGCGCTGTCTGGAGCAAAAAAGACAAACGTCCAGCTTTTGCTGCCACAGCAAAGGTGCCAGCGGGGAAAAGTGATGCTGGTCCTCACTGCCTCCTGGAACCCCTTCAAATGCCCCAGACAATTTGGCCCTCTCTGCTTTCCTGAGGACTCTATCCTCAAAAGCACCTTTTTTCAAATTCGGCGCTGTCTAGAGCAAAAAAGACAAACGTCCAGCTTTTGCTGCCACAGCAAAGGTGCCAGCGGGGAAAAGTGATGCTGGTCCTCACTGCCTCCTGGAACCCCTTCAAATGCCCCAGACAATTTGGCCCTCTCTGCTTTCCTGCGCACTCTATCCTCAAAAGCACCTTTTTTCACTTTCGGCGCTCTCTGAAGCAAAAAAGACAAACATCCAGCTTTTGCTGCCACAGCAAAAGTGCCAGCGGGGAAAAGTGATGCTGGTCCTCACTGCCTCCTGGAACCACTTCAAATGCCCCAGACAATTTGGCCCTCTCTGCTTTCCTGAGGACTCTATCCTCAAAAGCACCTTTTTTCACTTTCGGCGCTGTCTGGAGCAAAAAAGACAAACGTCCAGCTTTTGCTGCCACAGCAAAGGTGCCAGCGGGGAAAAGTGATGCTGATCCTCACTGCCTCCTGGAACCCCTTCAAATGCCCCAGACAATTTGGCCCTCTCTGCTTTCCTGAGGACTCTATCCTCAAAAGCACCTTTTTTCACTTTTGGCGCTGTCTGGAGCAAAAAAGACAAACATCCAGCTTTTGCTGCCACAGCAAAGGTGCCAGCGGGGAAAAGTGGTGCTGGTCCTCACTGCCTCCTGGAACCCCTTCAAATGCCCCATACAATTTGGCCCTCTCTGCTTTCCTGAGGACTTTATCCTCAAAAGCACCTTTTTTCACTTTCGGCGCTGTCTGGAGCAAAAAAGACAAACGTCCAGCTTTTGCTGCCACAGCAAAGGTGCCAGCGGGGAAAAGTGATGCTGGTCCTCACTGCCTCCTGGAACCCCTTCAAATGCCCCAGACAATTTGGCCCTCTCTGCTTTCCTGAGGACTCTATCCTCAAAAGCACCTTTTTTCACTTTCGGCGCTCTCTGGAGCAAAAAAGACAAACGTCCAGCTTTTGCTGCCACAGCAAAGGTGCCAGCGGGGAAAAGTGATGCTGGTCCTCACTGCCTCCTGGAACCCCTTCAAATGCCCCAGACAATTTGGCCCTCTCTGCTTTCCTGAGGACTCTATCCTCAAAAGCACCTTTTTTCACTTTCGGCGCTCTCTGGAGCAAAAAAGACAAACGTCCAGCTTTTGCTGCCACAGCAAAGGTGCCAGCGGGGAAAAGTGATGCTGGTCCTCACTGCCTCCTGGAACCCCTTCAAATGCCCCAGACAATTTGGCCCTCTCTGCTTTCCTGAGGACTCTATCCTCAAAAGCACCTTTTTTCACTTTCGGCGCTCTCTGGAGCAAAAAAGACAAACGTCCAGCTTTTGCTGCCACAGCAAAGGTGCCAGCGGGGAAAAGTGATGCTGATCCTCACTGCCTCCTGGAACCCCTTCAAATGCCCCAGACAATTTGGCCCTCTCTGCTTTCCTTAGGACTCTATCCTCAAAAGCACCTTTTTTCACTTTCGGCGCTGTCTGGAGTAAAAAAGACAAACGTCCAGCTTTTGCTGCCACAGCAAAGGTGCCAGCGGGGAAAAGTGATGCTGGTTCTCACTGCCTCCTGGAACCCCTTCAAATGCCCCAGACAATTTGGCCCTCTCTGCTTTCCTGAGGACTCTATCCTCAAAAGCACCTTTTTTCACTTTCGGCGCTCTCTGGAGCAAAAAAGACAAACGTCCAGCTTTTGCTGCCACAGCAAAGGTGCCAGCGGGGAAAAGTGATGCTGGTTCTCACTGCCTCCTGAAACCCCTTCAAATGCCCCATACAATTTGGCCCTCTCTGCTTTCCTGAGGACTCTATCCTCAAAAGCACCTTTTTTCACTTTCGGCGCTCTCTGGAGCAAAAAAGACAAACGTCCAGCTTTTGCTGCCACAGCAAAGGTGCCAGCGGGGAAAAGTGATGCTGGTTCTCACTGCCTCCTGGAACCCCTTCAAATGCCCCAGACAATTTGGCCCTCTCTGCTTTCCTGAGGACTCTATCCTCAAAAGCACCTTTTTTCACTTTCGGCGCTGTCTGGAGCAAAAAAGACAAACGTCCAGCTTTTGCTGCCACAGCAAAGGTGCCAGCGGGGAAAAGTGATGCTGGTTCTCACTGCCTCCTGGAACCCCTTCAAATGCCCCAGACAATTTGGCCCTCTCTGCTTTCCTGAGGACTCTATCCTCAAAAGCACCTTTTTTCACTTTCGGCGCTGTCTGGAGCAAAAAAGACAAACGTCCAGCTTTTGCTGCCACAGCAAAGGTGCCAGCGGGGAAAAGTGATGCTGGTCCTCACTGCCTCCTGGAACCCCTTCAAATGCCCCAGACAATTTGGCCCTCTCTGCTTTCCTGAGGACTTTATCCTCAAAAGCACCTTTTTTCACTTTCGGCGCTGTCTGGAGCAAAAAAGACAAACGTCCAGCTTTTGCTGCCACAGCAAAGGTGCCAGCGGGGAAAAGTGATGCTGGTCCTCACTGCCTCCTGGAACCCCTTCAAATGCCCCAGACAATTTGGCCCTCTCTTCTTTCCTGAGGACTCTATCCTCAAAAGCACCTTTTTTCACTTTCGGCGCTCTCTGGAGCAAAAAAGACAAACGTCCAGCTTTTGCTGCCACAGCAAAGGTGCCAGCGGGGAAAAGTGATGCTGGTCCTCACTGCCTCCTGGAACCCCTTCAAATGCCCCAGACAATTTGGCCCTCTCTGCTTTCCTGAGGACTCTATCCTCAAAAGCACCTTTTTTCAATTTCGGCGCTGTCTGGAGCAAAAAAGACAAACGTCCAGCTTTTGCTGCCACAGCAAAGGTGCCAGCGGGGAAAAGTGATGCTGGTCCTCACTGCCTCCTGGAACCCCTTCAAATGCCCCAGACAATTTGGCCCTCTCTGCTTTCCTGCGCACTCTATCCTCAAAAGCACCTTTTTTCACTTTCGGCGCTCTCTGAAGCAAAAGAGACAAACGTCCAGCTTTTGCTGCCACAGCAAAAGTGCCAGCGGGGAAAAGTGATGCTGGTCCTCACTGCCTCCTGGAACCCCTTCAAATGCCCCAGACAATTTGGCCCTCTCTGCTTTCCTGAGGACTCTATCCTCAAAAGCACCTTTTTTCACTTTCGGCGCTGTCTGGAGCAAAAAAGACAAACGTCCAGCTTTTGCTGCCACAGCAAAGGTGCCAGCGGGGAAAAGTGATGCTGATCCTCACTGCCTCCTGGAACCCCTTCAAATGCCCCAGACAATTTGGCCCTCTCTGCTTTCCTGAGGACTTTATCCTCAAAAGCACCTTTTTTCACTTTCGGCGCTGTCTGGAGCAAAAAAGACAAACGTCCAGCTTTTGCTGCCACAGCAAAGGTGCCAGCGGGGAAAAGTGATGCTGGTCCTCACTGCCTCCTGGAACCCCTTCAAATGCCCCAGACAATTTGGCCCTCTCTGCTTTCCTGAGGACTCTATCCTCAAAAGCACCTTTTTTCACTTTCAGCGCTCTCTGGAGCAAAAAAGACAAACGTCCAGCTTTTGCTGCCACAGCAAAGGTGCCAGCGGGGAAAAGTGATGCTGGTCCTCACTGCCTCCTGGAACCCCTTCAAATGCCCCAGACAATTTGGCCCTCTCTGCTTTCCTGAGGACTCTATCCTCAAAAGCACCTTTTTTCACTTTCGGCGCTGTCTGGAGCAAAAAAGACAAACGTCCAGCTTTTGCTGCCACAGCAAAGGTGCCAGCGGGGAAAAGTGATGCTGGTCCTCACTGCCTCCTGGAACCCCTTCAAATGCCCCAGACAATTTGGCCCTCTCTGCTTTCCTGAGGACTCTATCCTCAAAAGCACCTTTTTTCACTTTCGGCGCTCTCTGGAGCAAAAAAGACAAATGTCCAGCTTTTGCTGCCACAGCAAAGGTGCCAGCGGGGAAAAGTGATGCTGGTCCTCACTGCCTCCTGGAACCCCTTCAAATGCCCCAGACAATTTGGCCCTCTCTGCTTTCCTGAGCACTCTATCCTCAAAAGCACCTTTTTTCACTTTCGGCGCTCTCTGGAGCAAAAAAGACAAACGTCCAGCTTTTGCTGCCACAGCAAAGATGCCAGCGGGGAAAAGTGATGCTGGTTCTCACTGCCTCCTGGAACCCCTTCAAATGCCCCAGACAATTTGGCCCTCTCTGCTTTCCTGAGGACTCTATCCTCAAAAGCACCTTTTTTCACTTTCGGCGCTCTCTGGAGCAAAAAAGACAAACGTCCAGCTTTTGCTGCCACAGCAAAGGTGCCAGCGGGGAAAAGTGATGCTGGTCCTCACTGCCTCCTGGAACCCCTTCAAATGCCCCAGACAATTTGGCCCTCTCTGCTTTCCTGAGGACTCTATCCTCAAAAGCACCTTTTTTCAATTTCGGCGCTGTCTGGAGCAAAAAAGACAAACGTCCAGCTTTTGCTGCCACAGCAAAGGTGCCAGCGGGGAAAAGTGATGCTGGTCCTCACTGCCTCCTGGAACCCCTTCAAATGCCCCAGACAATTTGGCCCTCTCTGCTTTCCTGAGGACTTTATCCTCAAAAGCACCTTTTTTCACTTTCGGCGCTCTCTGGAGCAAAAAAGACAAACGTCCAGCTTTTGCTGCCACAGCAAAGGTGCCAGCGGGGAAAAGTGATGCTGGTCCTCACTGCCTCCTGGAACCCCTTCAAATGCCCCAGACAATTTGGCCCTCTCTGCTTTCCTGCGCACTCTATCCTCAAAAGCACCTTTTTTCACTTTCGGCGCTCTCTGAAGCAAAAAAGACAAACGTCCAGCTTTTGCTGCCACAGCAAAAGTGCCAGCGGGGAAAAGTGATGCTGGTCCTCACTGCCTCCTGGAACCACTTCAAATGCCCCAGACAATTTGGCCCTCTCTGCTTTCCTGAGGACTCTATCCTCAAAAGCACCTTTTTTCACTTTCGGCGCTGTCTGGAGCAAAAAAGACAAACGTCCAGCTTTGGCTGCCACAGCAAAGGTGCCAGCGGGGAAAAGTGATGCTGGTCCTCACTGCCTCCTGGAACCCCTTCAAATGCCCCAGACAATTTGGCCCTCTCTGCTTTCCTGAGGACTCTATCCTCAAAAGCACCTTTTTTCACTTTTGGCGCTGTCTGGAGCAAAAAAGACAAACATCCAGCTTTTGCTGCCACAGCAAAGGTGCCAGCGGGGAAAAGTGGTGCTGGTCCTCACTGCCTCCTGGAACCCCTTCAAATGCCCCATACAATTTGGCCCTCTCTGCTTTCCTGAGGACTTTATCCTCAAAAGCACCTTTTTTCACTTTCGGCGCTCTCTGGAGCAAAAAAGACAAACGTCCAGCTTTTGCTGCCACAGCAAAGGTGCCAGCGGGGAAAAGTGATGCTGATCCTCACTGCCTCCTGGAACCCCTTCAAATGCCCCAGACAATTTGGCCCTCTCTGCTTTCCTTAGGACTCTATCCTCAAAAGCACCTTTTTTCACTTTCGGCGCTGTCTGGAGCAAAAAAGACAAACGTCCAGCTTTTGCTGCCACAGCAAAGGTGCCAGCGGGGAAAAGTGATGCTGGTTCTCACTGCCTCCTGGAACCCCTTCAAATGCCCCAGACAATTTGGCCCTCTCTGCTTTCCTGAGGACTCTATCCTCAAAAGCACCTTTTTTCACTTTCGGCGCTCTCTGGAGCAAAAAAGACAAACGTCCAGCTTTTGCTGCCACAGCAAAGGTGCCAGCGGGGAAAAGTGATGCTGGTTCTCACTGCCTCCTGAAACCCCTTCAAATGCCCCATACAATTTGGCCCTCTCTGCTTTCCTGAGGACTCTATCCTCAAAAGCACCTTTTTTCACTTTCGGCGCTCTCTGGAGCAAAAAAGACAAACGTCCAGCTTTTGCTGCCACAGCAAAGGTGCCAGCGGGGAAAAGTGATGCTGGTTCTCACTGCCTCCTGGAACCCCTTCAAATGCCCCAGACAATTTGGCCCTCTCTGCTTTCCTGAGGACTCTATCCTCAAAAGCACCTTTTTTCACTTTCGGCGCATTATGGAGCAAAAAAGACAAACGTCCAGCTTTTGCTGCCACAGCAAAGGTGCCAGCGGGGAAAAGTGATGCTGGTTCTCACTGCCTCCTGGAACCCCTTCAAATGCCCCAGACAATTTGGCCCTCTCTGCTTTCCTGAGGACTCTATCCTCAAAAGCACCTTTTTTCACTTTCGGCGCTGTCTGGAGCAAAAAAGACAAACGTCCAGCTTTTGCTGCCACAGCAAAGGTGCCAGCGGGGAAAAGTGATGCTGGTCCTCACTGCCTCCTGGAACCCCTTCAAATGCCCCAGACAATTTGGCCCTCTCTGCTTTCCTGAGGACTTTATCCTCAAAAGCACCTTTTTTCACTTTCGGCGCTGTCTGGAGCAAAAAAGACAAACGTCCAGCTTTTGCTGCCACAGCAAAGGTGCCAGCGGGGAAAAGTGATGCTGGTCCTCACTGCCTCCTGGAACCCCTTCAAATGCCCCAGACAATTTGGCCCTCTCTTCTTTCCTGAGGACTCTATCCTCAAAAGCACCTTTTTTCACTTTCGGCGCTCTCTGGAGCAAAAAAGACAAACGTCCAGCTTTTGCTGCCACAGCAAAGGTGCCAGCGGGGAAAAGTGATGCTGGTCCTCACTGCCTCCTGGAACCCCTTCAAATGCCCCAGACAATTTGGCCCTCTCTGCTTTCCTGAGGACTCTATCCTCAAAAGCACCTTTTTTCACTTTCAGCGCTCTCTGGAGCAAAAAAGACAAACGTCCAGCTTTTGCTGCCACAGCAAAGGTGCCAGCGGGGAAAAGTGATGCTGGTCCTCACTGCCTCCTGGAACCCCTTCAAATGCCCCAGACAATTTGGCCCTCTCTGCTTTCCTGAGGACTCTATCCTCAAAAGCACCTTTTTTCACTTTCGGCGCTGTCTGGAGCAAAAAAGACAAACGTCCAGCTTTTGCTGCCACAGCAAAGGTGCCAGCGGGGAAAAGTGATGCTGGTCCTCACTGCCTCCTGGAACCCCTTCAAATGCCCCAGACAATTTGGCCCTCTCTGCTTTCCTGAGGACTCTATCCTCAAAAGCACCTTTTTTCACTTTCGGCGCTGTCTGGAGCAAAAAAGACAAATGTCCAGCTTTTGCTGCCACAGCAAAGGTGCCAGCGGGGAAAAGTGATGCTGGTCCTCACTGCCTCCTGGAACCCCTTCAAATGCCCCAGACAATTTGGCCCTCTCTGCTTTCCTGAGCACTCTATCCTCAAAAGCACCTTTTTTCACTTTCGGCGCTCTCTGGAGCAAAAAAGACAAACGTCCAGCTTTTGCTGCCACAGCAAAGATGCCAGCGGGGAAAAGTGATGCTGGTTCTCACTGCCTCCTGGAACCCCTTCAAATGCCCCAGACAATTTGGCCCTCTCTGCTTTCCTGAGGACTCTATCCTCAAAAGCACCTTTTTTCACTTTCGGCGCTCTCTGGAGCAAAAAAGACAAACGTCCAGCTTTTGCTGCCACAGCAAAGGTGCCAGCGGGGAAAAGTGATGCTGGTCCTCACTGCCTCCTGGAACCCCTTCAAATGCCCCAGACAATTTGGCCCTCTCTGCTTTCCTGAGGACTCTATCCTCAAAAGCACCTTTTTTCAATTTCGGCGCTGTCTGGAGCAAAAAAGACAAACGTCCAGCTTTTGCTGCCACAGCAAAGGTGCCAGCGGGGAAAAGTGATGCTGGTCCTCACTGCCTCCTGGAACCCCTTCAAATGCCCCAGACAATTTGGCCCTCTCTGCTTTCCTGAGGACTTTATCCTCAAAAGCACCTTTTTTCACTTTCGGCGCTCTCTGGAGCAAAAAAGACAAACGTCCAGCTTTTGCTGCCACAGCAAAGGTGCCAGCGGGGAAAAGTGATGCTGGTCCTCACTGCCTCCTGGTACCCCTTCAAATGCCCCAGACAATTTGGCCCTCTCTGCTTTCCTGCGCACTCTATCCTCAAAAGCACCTTTTTTCACTTTCGGCGCTCTCTGAAGCAAAAAAGACAAACGTCCAGCTTTTGCTGCCACAGCAAAAGTGCCAGCGGGGAAAAGTGATGCTGGTCCTCACTGCCTCCTGGAACCACTTCAAATGCCCCAGACAATTTGGCCCTCTCTGCTTTCCTGAGGACTCTATCCTCAAAAGCACCTTTTTTCACTTTCGGCGCTGTCTGGAGCAAAAAAGACAAACGTCCAGCTTTTGCTGCCACAGCAAAGGTGCCAGCGGGGAAAAGTGATGCTGATCCTCACTGCCTCCTGGAACCCCTTCAAATGCCCCAGACAATTTGGCCCTCTCTGCTTTCCTGAGGACTCTATCCTCAAAAGCACCTTTTTTCACTTTTGGCGCTGTCTGGAGCAAAAAAGACAAACATCCAGCTTTTGCTGCCACAGCAAAGGTGCCAGCGGGGAAAAGTGGTGCTGGTCCTCACTGCCTCCTGGAACCCCTTCAAATGCCCCATACAATTTGGCCCTCTCTGCTTTCCTGAGGACTTTATCCTCAAAAGCACCTTTTTTCACTTTCGGCGCTCTCTGGAGCAAAAAAGACAAACGTCCAGCTTTTGCTGCCACAGCAAAGGTGCCAGCGGGGAAAAGTGATGCTGATCCTCACTGCCTCCTGGAACCCCTTCAAATGCCCCAGACAATTTGGCCCTCTCTGCTTTCCTGAGGACTCTATCGTCAAAAGCACCTTTTTTCACTTTCGGCGCTGTCTGGAGCAAAAAAGACAAACGTCCAGCTTTTGCTGCCACAGCAAAGGTGCCAGCGGGGAAAAGTGATGCTGGTTCTCACTGCCTCCTGGAACCCCTTCAAATGCCCCAGACAATTTGGCCCTCTCTGCTTTCCTGAGGACTCTATCCTCAAAAGCACCTTTTTTCACTTTCGGCGCTCTCTGGAGCAAAAAAGACAAACGTCCAGCTTTTGCTGCCACAGCAAAGGTGCCAGCGGGGAAAAGTGATGCTGGTTCTCACTGCCTCCTGAAACCCCTTCAAATGCCCCATACAATTTGGCCCTCTCTGCTTTCCTGAGGACTCTATCCTCAAAAGCACCTTTTTTCACTTTCGGCGCTCTCTGGAGCAAAAAAGACAAACGTCCAGCTTTTGCTGCCACAGCAAAGGTGCCAGCGGGGAAAAGTGATGCTGGTTCTCACTGCCTCCTGGAACCCCTTCAAATGCCCCAGACAATTTGGCCCTCTCTGCTTTCCTGAGGACTCTATCCTCAAAAGCACCTTTTTTCACTTTCGGCGCATTATGGAGCAAAAAAGACAAACGTCCAGCTTTTGCTGCCACAGCAAAGGTGCCAGCGGGGAAAAGTGATGCTGGTTCTCACTGCCTCCTGGAACCCCTTCAAATGCCCCAGACAATTTGGCCCTCTCTGCTTTCCTGAGGACTCTATCCTCAAAAGCACCTTTTTTCACTTTCGGCGCTGTCTGGAGCAAAAAAGACAAACGTCCAGCTTTTGCTGCCACAGCAAAGGTGCCAGCGGGGAAAAGTGATGCTGGTCCTCACTGCCTCCTGGAACCCCTTCAAATGCCCCAGACAATTTGGCCCTCTCTGCTTTCCTGAGGACTTTATCCTCAAAAGCACCTTTTTTCACTTTCGGCGCTGTCTGGAGCAAAAAAGACAAACGTCCAGCTTTTGCTGCCACAGCAAAGGTGCCAGCGGGGAAAAGTGATGCTGGTCCTCACTGCCTCCTGGAACCCCTTCAAATGCCCCAGACAATTTGGCCCTCTCTTCTTTCCTGAGGACTCTATCCTCAAAAGCACCTTTTTTCACTTTCGGCGCTCTCTGGAGCAAAAAAGACAAACGTCCAGCTTTTGCTGCCACAGCAAAGGTGCCAGCGGGGAAAAGTGATGCTGGTCCTCACTGCCTCCTGGAACCCCTTCAAATGCCCCAGACAATTTGGCCCTCTCTGCTTTCCTGAGGACTCTATCCTCAAAAGCACCTTTTTTCACTTTCGGCGCTGTCTGGAGCAAAAAAGACAAACGTCCAGCTTTTGCTGCCACAGCAAAGGTGCCAGCGGGGAAAAGTGATGCTGGTCCTCACTGCCTCCTGGAACCCCTTCAAATGCCCCAGACAATTTGGCCCTCTCTGCTTTCCTGCGCACTCTATCCTCAAAAGCACCTTTTTTCACTTTCGGCGCTCTCTGAAGCAAAAGAGACAAACGTCCAGCTTTTGCTGCCACAGCAAAAGTGCCAGGGGGGAAAAGTGATGCTGGTCCTCACTGCCTCCTGGAACCCCTTCAAATGCCCCAGACAATTTGGCCCTCTCTGCTTTCCTGAGGACTCTATCCTCAAAAGCACCTTTTTTCACTTTCGGCGCTCTCTGAAGCAAAAAAAACAAACGTCCAGCTTTTGCTGCCACAGCAAAAGTGCCAGCGGGGAAAAGTGATGCTGGTCCTCACTGCCTCCTGGAACCCCTTCAAATGCCCCAGACAATTTGGCCCTCTCTGCTTTCCTGAGGACTCTATCCTCAAAAGCACCTTTTTTCACTTTCGGCGCTCTCTGGAGCAAAAAAGACAAACGTCCAGCTTTTGCTGCCACAGCAAAAGTGCCAGCGGGGAAAAGTGATGCTGGTTCTCACTGCCTCCTGGAACCCCTTCAAATGCCCCAGACAATTTGGCCCTCTCTGCTTTCCTGAGGACTCTATCCTCAAAAGCACCTTTTTTCACTTTCGGCGCTGTCTGGAGCAAAAAAGACAAACGTCCAGCTTTTGCTGCCACAGCAAAGGTGCCAGCGGGGAAAAGTGATGCTGGTCCTCACTGCCTCCTGGAACCCCTTCAAATGCCCCAGACAATTTGGCCCTCTCTGCTTTCCTGAGGACTCTATCGTCAAAAGCACCTTTTTTCACTTTCGGCGCACTCTGGAGCAAAAAAGACAAACGTCCAGCTTTTGCTGCCACAGCAAAGGTGCCAGCGGGGAAAAGTGATGCTGGTCCTCACTGCCTCCTGGAACCCCTTCAAATGCACCAGACAATTTGGCCCTCTCTGCTTTCCTGAGGACTCTATCCTCAAAAGCACCTTTTTCCACTTTCGGCGCTGTCTGGAGCAAAAAAGACAAACGTCCAACTTTGGCTGCCACAGCAAAGGTGCCAGCGGGGAAAAGTGATGCTGGTCCTCACTGCCTCCTGGAACCCCTTCAAATGCCCCAGACAATTTGGCCCTCTCTGCTTTCCTGAGCACTCTATCCTCAAAAGCACCTTTTTCCACTTTCGGCGCTGTCTGGAGCAAAAAAGACAAACGTCCAGCTTTTGCTGCCACAGCAAAGGTGCCAGAGGGGAAAAGTGATGCTGGTCCTCACTGCCTCCTGGAACCCCTTCAAATGCCCCAGACAATTTGGCCCTCTCTGCTTTCCTGAGCACTCTATCCTCAAAAGCACCTTTTTCCACTTTCGGCGCTGTCTGGAGCAAAAAAGACAAACGTCCAGCTTTGGCTGCCACAGCAAAGGTGCCAGTGGGGAAAAGTGATGCTGGTCCTCACTGCCTCCTGGAAACCCTTCAAATGCCCCAGACAATTTGGCCCTGTCTGCTTTTCTGAGGACTCTATCCTCAATAGCACCTTTTTCCACTTTCGGCGCTGTCTGGAGCAAAAAAGACAAACGTCCAGCTTTTGCTGCCACAGCAAAGGTGCCAGCGGGGAAAAGTGATGCTGGTCCTCACTGCCTCCTGGAACCCCTTCAAATGCCCCAGACAATTTGGCCCTCTCTGCTTTCCTGAGGACTCTATCCTCAAAAGCACCTTTTTTCACTTTTGGCGCTGTCTGGAGCAAAAAAGACAAACGTCCAGCTTTTGCTGCCACAGCAAAGGTGCCAGCGGGGAAAAGTGATGCTGGTCCTCACTGCCTCCTGGAACCCCTTCAAATGCCCCAGACAATTTGGCCCTGTCTGCTTTTCTGAGGACTCTATCCTCAATAGCACCTTTTTCCACTTTCGGCGCTGTCTGGAGCAAAAAAGACAAACGTCCAGCTTTTGCTGCCACAGCAAAGGTGCCAGCGGGGAAAAGTGATGCTGGTCCTCACTGCCTCCTGGAACCCCTTCAAATGCCCCAGACAATTTGGCCCTCTCTGCTTTCCTGAGGACTCTATCCTCAAAAGCACCTTTTTTCACTTTTGGCGCTGTCTGGAGCAAAAAAGACAAACGTCCAGCTTTTGCTGCCACAGCAAAGGTGCCAGCGGGGAAAAGTGATGCTGGTCCTCACTGCCTCCTGGAACCCCTTCAAATGCCCCAGACAATTTGGCCCTCTCTGCTTTCCTGAGGACTTTATCCTCAAAAGCACCTTTTTTCACTTTCGGCGCTCTCTGGAGCAAAAAAGACAAACGTCCAGCTTTTGCTGCCACAGCAAAGGTGCCAGCGGGGAAAAGTGATGCTGGTCCTCACTGCCTCCTGGAACCCCTTCAAATGCCCCAGACAATTTGGCCCTCTCTTCTTTCCTGAGGACTCTATCCTCAAAAGCACCTTTTTTCACTTTCGGCGCTCTCTGGAGCAAAAAAGACAAACGTCCAGCTTTTGCTGCCACAGCAAAGGTGCCAGCGGGGAAAAGTGATGCTGGTCCTCACTGCCTCCTGGAACCCCTTCAAATGCCCCAGACAATTTGGCCCTCTCTGCTTTCCTGAGGACTCTATCCTCAAAAGCACCTTTTTTCACTTTCGGCGCTCTCTGGAGCAAAAAAGACAAATGTCCAGCTTTTGATGCCACAGCAAAGATGCCAGCAGGGAAAAGTGATGCTGGTCCTCACTGCCTCCTGGAACCCCTTCAAATGCCCCAGACAATTTGGCCCTCTCTGCTTTCCTGAGGACTCTATCCTCAAAAGCACCTTTTTTCACTTTCGGCGCTCTCTGGAGCAAAAAAGACAAACGTCCAGCTTTTGCTGCCACAGCAAAGATGCCAGCGGGGAAAAGTGATGCTGGTCCTCACTGCCTCCTGGAACCCCTTCAAATGCCCCAGACAATTTGGCCCTCTCTGCTTTCCTGAGGACTCTATCCTCAAAAGCACCTTTTTTCACTTTCGGCGCTCTCTGGAGCAAAAAAGACAAACGTCCAGCTTTTGCTGCCACAGCAAAGGTGCCAGCGGGGAAAAGTGATGCTGGTCCTCACTGCCTCCTGGAACCCCTTCAAATGCCCCAGACAATTTGGCCCTCTCTGCTTTCCTGAGGACTCTATCCTCAAAAGCACCTTTTTTCAATTTCGGCGCTGTCTGGAGCAAAAAAGACAAACGTCCAGCTTTTGCTGCCACAGCAAAGGTGCCAGCGGGGAAAAGTGATGCTGGTCCTCACTGCCTCCTGGAACCCCTTCAAATGCCCCAGACAATTTGGCCCTCTCTGCTTTCCTGCGCACTCTATCCTCAAAAGCACCTTTTTTCACTTTCGGCGCTCTCTGAAGCAAAAGAGACAAACGTCCAGCTTTTGCTGCCACAGCAAAAGTGCCAGCGGGGAAAAGTGATGCTGGTCCTCACTGCCTCCTGGAACCCCTTCAAATGCCCCAGACAATTTGGCCCTCTCTGCTTTCCTGAGGACTCTATCCTCAAAAGCACCTTTTTTCACTTTCGGCGCTCTCTGAAGCAAAAAAAACAAACGTCCAGCTTTTGCTGCCACAGCAAAAGTGCCAGCGGGGAAAAGTGATGCTGGTCCTCACTGCCTCCTGGAACCCCTTCAAATGCCCCAGACAATTTGGCCCTCTCTGCTTTCCTGAGGACTCTATCGTCAAAAGCACCTTTTTTCACTTTCGGCGCTCTCTGGAGCAAAAAAGACAAACGTCCAGCTTTTGCTGCCACAGCAAAAGTGCCAGCGGGGAAAAGTGATGCTGGTTCTCACTGCCTCCTGGAACCCCTTCAAATGCCCCAGACAATTTGGCCCTCTCTGCTTTCCTGAGGACTCTATCCTCAAAAGCACCTTTTTTCACTTTCGGCGCTGTCTGGAGCAAAAAAGACAAACGTCCAGCTTTTGCTGCCACAGCAAAGGTGCCAGCGGGGAAAAGTGATGCTGGTCCTCACTGCCTCCTGGAACCCCTTCAAATGCCCCAGACAATTTGGCCCTCTCTGCTTTCCTGAGGACTCTATCGTCAAAAGCACCTTTTTTCACTTTCGGCGCACTCTGGAGCAAAAAAGACAAACGTCCAGCTTTTGCTGCCACAGCAAAGGTGCCAGCGGGGAAAAGTGATGCTGGTCCTCACTGCCTCCTGGAACCCCTTCAAATGCCCCAGACAATTTGGCCCTCTCTGCTTTCCTGAGGACTCTATCCTAAAAAGCACCTTTTTTCACTTTCGGCGCTGTCTGGAGCAAAAAAGACAAACGTCCAGCTTTTGCTGCCACAGCAAAGGTGCCAGTGGGGAAAAGTGATGCTGGTCCTCACTGCCTCCTGGAACCCCTTCAAATGCCCCAGACAATTTGGCCCTCTCTGCTTTCCTGAGGACTTTATCCTCAAAAGCACCTTTTTTCACTTTCGGCGCTCTCTGGAGCAAAAAAGACAAACGTCCAACTTTGGCTGCCACAGCAAAGGTGCCAGCGAGGAAAAGTGATGCTGGTTCTCACTGCCTCCTGGAACCCCTTCAAATGCCCCAGACAATTTGGCCCTCTCTGCTTTCCTGAGGACTCTATCCTCAAAAGCACCTTTTTTCACTTTCGGCGCTGTCTGGAGCAAAAAAGACAAACGTCCAGCTTTTGCTGCCACAGCAAAGGTGCCAGCGGGGAAAAGTGATGCTGGTCCTCACTGCCTCCTGGAACCCCTTCAAATGCACCAGACAATTTGGCCCTCTCTGCTTTCCTGAGGACTGTATACTCAAAAGCACCTTTTTCCACTTTCGGCGCTGTCTGGAGCAAAAAAGACAAACGTCCAGCTTTTGCTGCCACAGCAAAGGTGCCAGTGGGGAAAAGTGATGCTGGTCCTCACTGCCTCCTGGAACCCCTTCAAATGCCCCAGACAATTTGGCCCTCTCTGCTTTCCTGAGGACTTTATCCTCAAAAGCACCTTTTTTCACTTTCGGCGCTCTCTGGAGCAAAAAAGACAAACGTCCAACTTTGGCTGCCACAGCAAAGGTGCCAGCGGGGAAAAGTGATGCTGGTCCTCACTGCCTCCTGGAACCCCTTCAAATGCCCCAGACAATTTGGCCCTCTCTGCTTTCCTGAGGACTCTATCCTCAAAAGCACCTTTTTTCAC
Organism: Vanellus vanellus; assembly: GCF_965231255.1. Lineage (NCBI taxonomy): Eukaryota > Metazoa > Chordata > Aves > Charadriiformes > Charadriidae > Vanellus > Vanellus vanellus. The sequence continues at coordinate 21,236 of NW_028128256.1, forward strand.
TTTCGGCGCTCTCTGGAGCAAAAAAGACAAACGTCCAGCTTTTGCTGCCACAGCAAAGGTGCCAGCGGGGAAAAGTGATGCTGGTCCTCACTGCCTCCTGGAACCCCTTCAAATGCCCCAGACAATTTGGCCCTGTCTGCTTTCCTGAGGACTCTATCCTCAAAAGCACCTTTTTCCACTTTCGGCGCTGTCTGGAGCAAAAAAGACAAACGTCCAGCTTTTGCTGCCAGAGCAAAGGTGCCAGCGGGGAAAAGTGATGCTGGTCCTCACTGCCTCCTGGAACCCCTTCAAATGCCCCAGACAATTTGGCCCTCTCTGCTTTCCTGAGGACTATATCCTCAAAAGCACCTTTTTTCACTTTCGGCGCTCTCTGGAGCAAAAAAGACAAACGTCCAGCTTTTGCTGCCACAGCAAAGATGCCAGCGGGGAAAAGTGATGCTGGTTCTCACTGCCTCCTGGAACCCCTTCAAATGCCCCAGACAATTTGGCCCTCTCTGCTTTCCTGAGGACTCTATCCTCAAAAGCACCTTTTTTCACTTTCGGCGCTGTCTGGAGCAAAAAAGACAAACGTCCAGCTTTTGCTGCCACAGCAAAGGTGCCAGCGGGGAAAAGTGATGCTGGTCCTCACTGCCTCCTGGAACCCCTTCAAATGCCCCAGACAATTTGGCCCTCTCTGCTTTCCTGAGGACTCTATCCTCAAAAGCACCTTTTTTCACTTTTGGCGCTGTCTGGAACAAAAAAGACAAACGTCCAGCTTTTGCTGCCACAGCAAAGGTGCCAGCGGGGAAAAGTGATGCTGGTCCTCACTGCCTCCTGGAACCCCTTCAAATGCCCCAGACAATTTGGCCCTCTCTGCTTTCCTGAGGACTTTATCCTCAAAAGCACCTTTTTTCACTTTCGGCGCTCTCTGGAGCAAAAAAGACAAACGTCCAGCTTTTGCTGCCACAGCAAAGGTGCCAGCGGGGAAAAGTGATGCTGGTCCTCACTGCCTCCTGGAACCCCTTCAAATGCCCCAGACAATTTGGCCCTCTCTGCTTTCCTGAGCACTCTATCCTCAAAAGCACCTTTTTTCACTTTCGGCGCTCTCTGGAGCAAAAAAGACAAACGTCCAGCTTTTGCTGCCACAGCAAAGGTGCCAGCGGGGAAAAGTGATGCTGGTCCTCACTGCCTCCTGGAACCCCTTCAAATGCACCAGACAATTTGGCCCTCTCTGCTTTCCTGAGGACTCTATCCTCAAAAGCACCTTTTTCCACTTTCTGCGCTGTCTGGAGCAAAAAAGACAAACGTCCAGCTTTTGCTGCCACAGCAAAGGTGCCAGCGGGGAAAAGTGATGCTGGTCCTCACTGCCTCCTGGAACCCCTTGAAATGCCCCAGACAATTTGGCCCTCTCTGCTTTCCTGAGGACTTTATCCTCAAAAGCACCTTTTTTCACTTTCGGCGCTCTCTGGAGCAAAAAAGACAAACGTCCAACTTTGGCTGCCACAGCAAAGGTGCCAGCGGGGAAAAGTGATGCTGGTCCTCACTGCCTCCTGGAACCCCTTCAAATGCCCCAGACAATTTGGCCCTCTCTGCTTTCCTGAGGACTCTATCCTCAAAAGCACCTTTTTTCACTTTCGGCGCTCTCTGGAGCAAAAAAGACAAACGTCCAGCTTTTGCTGCCACAGCAAAGGTGCCAGTGGGGAAAAGTGATGCTGGTCCTCACTGCCTCCTGGAACCCCTTCAAATGCCCCAGACAATTTGGCCCTCTCTGCTTTCCTGAGGACTCTATCCTCAAAAGCACCTTTTTTCACTTTCGGCACTCTCTGAAGCAAAAAAGACAAACGTCCAGCTTTTGCTGCCACAGCAAAAGTGCCAGAGGGGAAAAGTGATGCTGGTCCTCACTGCCTCCTGGAACCACTTCAAATGCCCCAGACAATTTGGCCCTCTCTGCTTTCCTGAGGACTCTATCCTCAAAAGCACCTTTTTTCACTTTCGGCGCTGTCTGGAGCAAAAAAGACAAACGTCCAGCTTTTGCTGCCACAGCAAAGGTGCCAGCGGGGAAAAGTGATGCTGATCCTCACTGCCTCCTGGAACCCCTTCAAATGCCACAGACAATTTGGCCCTCTCTGCTTTCCTGAGGACTCTATCCTCAAAAGCACCTTTTTTCACTTTCGGCGCTGTGTGGAGCAAAAAAGACAAACATCCAGCTTTTGCTGCCACAGCAAAGGTGCCAGTGGGGAAAAGTGGTGCTGGTCCTCACTGCCTCCTGGAACCCCTTCAAATGCCCCAGACAATTTGGCCCTCTCTGCTTTCCTGAGGACTTTATCCTCAAAAGCACCTTTTTTCACTTTGCGCTGTCTGGAGCAAAAAAGACAAACGTCCAGCTTTTGCTGCCACAGCAAAGGTGCCAGCGGGGAAAAGTGATGCTGGTCCTCACTGCCTCCTGGAACCCCTTCAAATGCCCCAGACAATTTGGCCCTCTCTGCTTTCCTGAGGACTCTATCCTCAAAAGCACCTTTTTTCACTTTCGGCGCTCTCTGGAGCAAAAAAGACAAACGTCCAGCTTTTGCTGCCACAGCAAAGGTGCCAGCGGGGAAAAGTGATGCTGGTTCTCACTGCCTCCTGGAACCCCTTCAAATGCCCCAGACAATTTGGCCCTCTCTGCTTTCCTGAGGACTCTATCCTCAAAAGCACCTTTTTTCACTTTCGGCGCTCTCTGGAGCAAAAAAGACAAACGTCCAGCTTTTGCTGCCACAGCAAAGGTGCCAGCGGGGAAAAGTGATGCTGGTTCTCACTGCCTCCTGAAACCCCTTCAAATGCCCCATACAATTTGGCCCTCTCTGCTTTCCTGAGGACTCTATCCTCAAAAGCACCTTTTTTCACTTTCGGCGCTCTCTGGAGCAAAAAAGACAAACGTCCAGCTTTTGCTGCCACAGCAAAGGTGCCAGCGGGGAAAAGTGATGCTGGTTCTCACTGCCTCCTGGAACCCCTTCAAATGCCCCAGACAATTTGGCCCTCTCTGCTTTCCTGAGGACTCTATCCTCAAAAGCACCTTTTTTCACTTTCGGCGCATTCTGGAGCAAAAAAGACAAACGTCCAGCTTTTGCTGCCACAGCAAAGGTGCCAGCGGGGAAAAGTGATGCTGGTTCTCACTGCCTCCTGGAACCCCTTCAAATGCCCCAGACAATTTGGCCCTCTCTGCTTTCCTGAGGACTCTATCCTCAAAAGCACCTTTTTTCACTTTCGGCGCTCTCTGGAGCAAAAAAGAAAAACGTCCAGCTTTTGCTGCCACAGCAAAGGTGCCAGCGGGGAAAAGTGATGCTGGTCCTCACTGCCTCCTGGAACCCCTTCAAATGCCCCAGACAATTTGGCCCTCTCTGCTTTCCTGAGGACTCTATCCTCAAAAGCACCTTTTTTCACTTTTGGCGCTGTCTGGAGCAAAAAAGACAAACGTCCAGCTTTTGCTGCCAGAGCAAAGGTGCCAGCGGGGAAAAGTGATGCTGGTCCTCACTGCCTCCTGGAACCCCTTCAAATGCCCCAGACAATTTGGCCCTCTCTGCTTTCCTGAGGACTTTATCCTCAAAAGCACCTTTTTTCACTTTCGGCGCTCTCTGGAGCAAAAAAGACAAACGTCCAGCTTTTGCTGCCACAGCAAAGGTGCCAGCGGGGAAAAGTGATGCTGGTCCTCACTGCCTCCTGGAACCCCTTCAAATGCCCCAGACAATTTGGCCCTCTCTTCTTTCCTGAGGACTCTATCCTCAAAAGCACCTTTTTTCACTTTCGGCGCTGTCTGGAGCAAAAAAAGACAAACGTCCAGCTTTTGCTGCCACAGCAAAGGTGCCAGCGGGGAAAAGTGATGCTGGTCCTCACTGCCTCCTGGAACCCCTTCAAATGCCCCAGACAATTTGGCCCTCTCTGCTTTCCTGAGGACTCTATCCTCAAAAGCACCTTTTTTCACTTTCGGCGCTCTCTGGAGCAAAAAAGACAAATGTACAGCTTTTGCTGCCACAGCAAAGATGCCAGCAGGGAAAAGTGATGCTGGTCCTCACTGCCTCCTGGAACCCCTTCAAATGCCCCAGACAATTTGGCCCTCTCTGCTTTCCTGAGGACTCTATCCTCAAAAGCACCTTTTTTCACTTTCGGCGCTCTCTGGAGCAAAAAAGACAAACGTCCAGCTTTTGCTGCCACAGCAAAGATGCCAGCGGGGAAAAGTGATGCTGGTCCTCACTGCCTCCTGGAACCCCTTCAAATGCCCCAGACAATTTGGCCCTCTCTGCTTTCCTGAGGACTTTATCCTCAAAAGCACCTTTTTTCACTTTCGGCGCTGTCTGGAGCAAAAAAGACAAACGTCCAGCTTTTGCTGCCACAGCAAAGGTGCCAGCGGGGAAAAGTGATGCTGGTCCTCACTGCCTCCTGGAACCCCTTCAAATGCCCCAGACAATTTGGCCCTCTCTTCTTTCCTGAGGACTCTATCCTCAAAAGCACCTTTTTTCACTTTCGGCGCTCTCTGGAGCAAAAAAGACAAACGTCCAGCTTTTGCTGCCACAGCAAAGGTGCCAGCGGGGAAAAGTGATGCTGGTCCTCACTGCCTCCTGGAAACCCTTCAAATGCCCCAGACAATTTGGCCCTCTCTGCTTTCCTGAGGACTCTATCCTCAAAAGCACCTTTTTTCAATTTCGGCGCTGTCTGGAGCAAAAAAGACAAACGTCCAGCTTTTGCTGCCACAGCAAAGGTGCCAGCGGGGAAAAGTGATGCTGGTCCTCACTGCCTCCTGGAACCCCTTCAAATGCCCCAGACAATTTGGCCCTCTCTGCTTTCCTGCGCACTCTATCCTCAAAAGCACCTTTTTTCACTTTCGGCGCTCTCTGAAGCAAAAGAGACAAACGTCCAGCTTTTGCTGCCACAGCAAAAGTGCCAGCGGGGAAAAGTGATGCTGGTCCTCACTGCCTCCTGGAACCCCTTCAAATGCCCCAGACAATTTGGCCCTCTCTGCTTTCCTGAGGACTCTATCGTCAAAAGCACCTTTTTTCACTTTCGGCGCTCTCTGAAGCAAAAAAAACAAACGTCCAGCTTTTGCTGCCACAGCAAAAGTGCCAGCGGGGAAAAGTGATGCTGGTCCTCACTGCCTCCTGGAACCCCTTCAAATGCACCAGACAATTTGGCCCTCTCTGCTTTCCTGAGGACTCTATCGTCAAAAGCACCTTTTTTCACTTTCGGCGCTCTCTGGAGCAAAAAAGACAAACGTCCAGCTTTTGCTGCCACAGCAAAAGTGCCAGCGGGGAAAAGTGATGCTGGTTCTCACTGCCTCCTGGAACCCCTTCAAATGCCCCAGACAATTTGGCCCTCTCTGCTTTCCTGAGGACTCTATCCTCAAAAGCACCTTTTTTCACTTTCGGCGCTCTCTGGAGCAGAAAAGACAAACGTCCAGCTTTTGCTGCCACAGCAAAGGTGCCAGCGGGGAAAAGTGATGCTGGTCCTCACTGCCTCCTGGAACCCCTTCAAATGCCCCAGACAATTTGGCCCTCTCTGCTTTCCTGAGGACTCTATCGTCAAAAGCACCTTTTTTCACTTTCGGCGCACTCTGGAGCAAAAAAGACAAACGTCCAGCTTTTGCTGCCACAGCAAAGGTACCAGCAAGGAAAAGTGATGCTGGTCCTCACTGCCTCCTGGAACCCCTTCAAATGCCCCAGACAATTTGGCCCTCTCTGCTTTCCTGAGCACTCTATCCTCAAAAGCACCTTTTTTCACTTTCGGCGCTCTCTGGAGCAAAAAAGACAAACGTCCAGCTTTTGCTGCCACAGCAAAGGTGCCAGTGGGGAAAAGTGATGCTGGTCCTCACTGCCTCCTGGAACCCCTTCAAATGCCCCAGACAATTTGGCCCTCTCTGCTTTCCTGAGGACTTTATCCTCAAAAGCACCTTTTTTCACTTTCGGCGCTCTCTGGAGCAAAAAAGACAAACGTCCAACTTTGGCTGCCACAGCAAAGGTGCCAGCGGGGAAAAGTGATGCTGGTCCTCACTGCCTCCTGGAACCCCTTCAAATGCCCCAGACAATTTGGCCCTCTCTGCTTTCCTGAGGACTCTATCCTCAAAAGCACCTTTTTTCACTTTCGGCGCTCTCTGGAGCAAAAAAGACAAACGTCCAGCTTTTGCTGCCACAGCAAAAGTGCCAGTGGGGAAAAGTGATGCTGGTCCTCACTGCCTCCTGGAACCCCTTCAAATGCCCCAGACAATTTGGCCCTCTCTGCTTTCCTGAGGACTTTATCCTCAAAAGCAGCTTTTTTCACTTTCGGTGCTCTCTGGAGCAAAAAAGACAAACGTCCAACTTTGGCTGCCACAGCAAAGGTGCCAGCAAGGAAAAGTGATGCTGGTTCTCACTGCCTCCTGGAACCCCTTCAAATGCCCCAGACAATTTGGCCCTCTCTGCTTTCCTGAGGACTCTATCCTCAAAAGCACCTTTTTTCACTTTCGGCGCTGTCTGGAGCAAAAAAGACAAACGTCCAGCTTTTGCTGCCACAGCAAAGGTGCCAGCGGGGAAAAGTGATGCTGGTCCTCACTGCCTCCTGGAACCCCTTCAAATGCCCCAGACAATTTGGCCCTCTCTGCTTTCCTGAGGACTCTATCGTCAAAAGCACCTTTTTTCACTTTCGGCGCACTCTGGAGCAAAAAAGACAAACGTCCAGCTTTTGTTGCCACAGCAAAGGTGCCAGTGGGGAAAAGTGATGCTGGTCCTCACTGCCTCCTGGAACCCCTTCAAATGCCCCAGACAATTTGGCCCTCTCTGCTTTCCTGAGGACTTTATCCTCAAAAGCACCTTTTTTCACTTTCGGCGCTGTCTGGAGCAAAAAAGACAAACGTCCAACTTTGGCTGCCACAGCAAAGGTGCCAGCGGGGAAAAGTGATGCTGGTCCTCACTGCCTCCTGGAACCCCTTCAAATGCCCCAGACAATTTGGCCCTCTCTGCTTTCCTGAGGACTCTATCCTCAAAAGCACCTTTTTTCACTTTCGGCGCTCTCTGGAGCAAAAAAGACAAACGTCCAGCTTTTGCTGCCACAGCAAAGGTGCCAGCGGGGAAAAGTGATGCTGGTCCTCACTGCCTCCTGGAACCCCTTCAAATGCCCCAGACAATTTGGCCCTCTCTGCTTTCCTGAGGACTCTATCCTCAAAAGCACCTTTTTCCACTTTCGGCGCTGTCTGGAGCAAAAAAGACAAACGTCCAGCTTTTGCTGCCACAGCAAAAGTGCCAGCACGGAAAAGTGATGCTGGTTCTCACTGCCTCCTGGAACCCCTTCAAATGCCCCAGACAATTTGGCCCTCTCTGCTTTCCTGAGGACTCTATCCTCAAAAGCACCTTTTTTCACTTTCGGCGCTCTCTGGAGCAAAAAAGACAAACGTCCAGCTTTTGCTGCCACAGCAAAGGTGCCAGCGGGGAAAAGTGATGCTGATCCTCACTGCCTCCTGGAACCCCTTCAAATGCCCCAGACAATTTGGCCCTCTCTTCTTTCCTGAGGACTCTATCCTCAAAAGCACCTTTTTTCACTTTTGGCGCTGTCTGGAGCAAAAAAGACAAACATCCAGCTTTTGCTGCCACAGCAAAGGTGCCAGTGGGGAAAAGTGATGCTGGTCCTCACTGCCTCCTGGAACCCCTTCAAATGCCCCAGACAATTTGGCCCTCTCTGCTTTCCTGAGGACTTTATCCTCAAAAGCACCTTTTTTCACTTTCGGCGCTCTCTGGAGCAAAAAAGACAAACGTCCAGCTTTTGCTGCCACAGCAAAGGTGCCAGCGGGGAAAAGTGATGCTGGTCCTCACTGCCTCCTGGAACCCCTTCAAATGCCCCAGACAATTTGGCCCTCTCTGCTTTCCTGAGGACTCTATCCTCAAAAGCACCTTTTTTCACTTTCGGCGCTCTCTGGAGCAAAAAAGACAAACGTCCAGCTTTTGCTGCCACAGCAAAGGTGCCAGCGGGGAAAAGTGATGCTGATCCTCACTGCCTCCTGGAACCCTTCAAATGCCCCAGACAATTTGGCCCTCTCTGCTTTCCTGAGGACTCTATCCCCAAAAGCACCTTTTTTCACTTTCGGAGCTGTCTGGAGCAAAAAAGACAAACGTCCAGCTTTTGCTGCCAGAGCAAAGGTGCCAGCGGGGAAAAGTGATGCTGGTCCTCACTGCCTCCTGGAACCCCTTCAAATGCCCCAGACAATTTGGCCCTCTCTGCTTTCCTGAGGACTTTATCCTCAAAAGCACCTTTTTTCACTTTCGGCGCTGTCTTGAGCAAAAAAGACAAACGTCCAGCTTTGGCTGCCACAGCAAAGGTGCCAGCGGGGAAAAGTGATGCTGGTCCTCACTGCCTCCTGGAACCCCTTCAAATGCCCCAGACAATTTGGCCCTCTCTGCTTTCCTGAGGACTCTATCCTCAAAAGCACCTTTTTTCACTTTCGGCGCTCTCTGGAGCAAAAAAGACAAACGTCCAGCTTTTGCTGCCACAGCAAAGGTGCCAGCGGGGAAAAGTGATGCTGGTCCTCACTGCCTCCTGGAACCCCTTCAAATGCCCCAGACAATTTGGCCCTCTCTGCTTTCCTGAGGACTCTATCCTCAAAAGCAGCTTTTTTCACTTTCGGCGCTCTCTGGAGCAAAAAAGACAAACGTCCAGCTTTGGCTGCGACAGCAAAATGTGCCAGCGGGGAAAAGTGATGCTGGTCCTCACTGCCTCCTGGAACCCCTTCAAATGCCCCAGACAATTTGGCCCTCTCTGCTTTCCTGAGGACTCTATCCTCAAAAGCACCTTTTTTCACTTTCGGCGCTCTCTGGAGCAAAAAAGACAAACGTCCAGCTTTTGCTGCCACAGCAAAGGTGCCAGCGGGGAAAAGTGATGCTGGTCCTCACTGCCTCCTGGAACCCCTTCAAATGCCCCAGACAATTTGGCCCTCTCTGCTTTCCTGAGGACTCTATCCTCAAAAGCACCTTTTTTCACTTTCGGCGCTGTCTGGAGCAAAAAAGACAAACGTCCAGCTTTTGCTGCCACAGCAAAGGTGCCAGCGGGGAAAAGTGATGCTGGTCCTCACTGCCTCCTGGAACCCCTTCAAATGCCCCAGACAATTTGGCCCTCTCTGCTTTCCTGAGGACTCTATCCTCAAAAGCACCTTTTTTCACTTTCGGCGCTCTCTGGAGCAAAAAAGACAAACGTCCAGCTTTTGCTGCCACAGCAAAGGTGCCAGCGGGGAAAAGTGATGCTGGTCCTCACTGCCTCCTGGAACCCCTTCAAATGCCCCAGACAATTTGGCCCTCTCTGCTTTCCTGAGGACTCTATCCTCAAAAGCACCTTTTTTCACTTTCGGCGCTGTCTGGAGCAAAAAAGACAAACGTCCAGCTTTGGCTGCCACAGCAAAGGTGCCAGCGGGGAAAAGTGATGCTGGTCCTCACTGCCTCCTGGAAACCCTTCAAATGCCCCAGACTATTTGGCCCTCTCTGCTTTCCTGCGGACTCTATCCTCAAAAGCACCTTTTTTCACTTTCGGCGCTCTCTGGAGCAAAAAAGACAAACGTCCAGCTTTTGCTGCCACAGCAAAGGTGCCAGCGGGGAAAAGTGATGCTGGTCCTCACTGCCTCCTGGAACCCCTTCAAATGCCCCAGACAATTTGGCCCTCTCTGCTTTCCTGAGGACTCTATCCTCAAAAGCACCTTTTTTCACTTTCGGCGCTCTCTGGAGCAAAAAAGACAAACGTCCAGCTTTTGCTGCCACAGCAAAGGTGCCAGCGGGGAAAAGTGATGCTGATCCTCACTGCCTCCTGGAACCCCTTCAAATGCCCCAGACAATTTGGCCCTCTCTGCTTTCCTGAGGACTCTATCCTCAAAAGCACCTTTTTTCACTTTCGGCGCTCTCTGGAGCAAAAAAGACAAACATCCAGCTTTTGTTGCCACAGCAAAGGTGCCAGTGGGGAAAAGTGATGCTGGTCCTCACTGCCTCCTGGAACCCCTTCAAATGCCCCAGACAATTTGGCCCTCTCTGCTTTCCTGAGGACTTTATCCTCAAAAGCACCTTTTTTCACTTTCGGCGCTGTCTGGAGCAAAAAAGACAAACGTCCAGCTTTTGCTGCCACAGCAAAGGTGCCAGCGGGGAAAAGTGATGCTGGTCCTCACTGCCTCCTGGAACCCCTTCAAATGCCCCAGACAATTTGGCCCTCTCTGCTTTCCTGAGGACTCTATCCTCAAAAGCACCTTTTTTCACTTTCGGCGCTCTCTGGAGCAAAAAAGACAAACGTCCAGCTTTTGCTGCCACAGCAAAGGTGCCAGCGGGGAAAAGTGATGCTGGTCCTCACTGCCTCCTGGAACCCCTTCAAATGCCCCAGACAATTTGGCCCTCTCTGCTTTCCTGAGGACTTTATCCTCAAAAGCACCTTTTTTCACTTTCGGCGCTCTCTGGAGCAAAAAAGACAAACGTCCAGCTTTGGCTGCGACAGCAAAAGGTGCCAGCGGGGAAAAGTGATGCTGGTCCTCACTGCCTCCTGGAACCCCTTCAAATGCCCCAGACAATTTGGCCCTCTCTGCTTTCCTGAGGACTCTATCCTCAAAAGCACCTTTTTTCACTTTCGGCGCTCTCTGGAGCAAAAAAGACAAACGTCCAGCTTTTGCTGCCAGAGCAAAGGTGCCAGCGGGGAAAAGTGATGCTGGTCCTCACTGCCTCCTGGAACCCCTTCAAATGCCCCAGACAATTTGGCCCTCTCTGCTTTCCTTAGGACTCTATCCTCAAAAGCACCTTTTTTCACTTTCGGCGCTCTCTGGAGCAAAAAAGACAAACGTCCAGCTTTTGCTGCCACAGCAAAGGTGCCAGCGGGGAAAAGTGATGCTGGTCCTCACTGCCTCCTGGAACCCCTTCAAATGCCCCAGACAATTTGGCCCTCTCTGCTTTCCTGAGGACTCTATCCTCAAAAGCACCTTTTTTCACTTTCGGCGCTCTCTGGAGCAAAAAAGACAAACGTCCACCTTTTGCTGCCACAGCAAAGGTGCCAGCGGGGAAAAGTGATGCTGGTCCTCACTGCCTCCTGGAACCCCTTCAAATGCCCCAGACAATTTGGCCCTCTCTGCTTTCCTGAGGACTTTATCCTCAAAAGCACCTTTTTTCACTTTCGGCGCTCTCTGGAGCAAAAAAGACAAACGTCCAGCTTTGGCTGCCAGAGCAAAGGTGCCAGCGGGGAAAAGTGATGCTGGTCCTCACTGCCTCCTGGAACCCCTTCAAATGCCCCAGACAATTTGGCCCTCTCTGCTTTCCTGAGGACTCTATCCTCAAAAGCACCTTTTTTCACTTTCGGCGCTGTCTGGAGCAAAAAAGACAAACGTCCAGCTTTGGCTGCCACAGCAAAGTTGCCAGCGGGAAAAAGTGATGCTGGTCCTCACTGCCTCCTGGAACCCCTTCAAATGCCCCAGACAATTTGGCCCTCTCTGCTTTCCTGAGGACTTTATCCTCAAAAGCACCTTTTTTCACTTTCGGCGCTGTCTGGAGCAAAAAAGACAAACGTCCAGCTTTTGCTGCCACAGCAAAGGTGCCAGCGGGGAAAAGTGATGCTGGTCCTCACTGCCTCCTGGAACCCCTTCAAATGCCCCAGACAATTTGGCCCTCTCTGCTTTCCTGAGGACTCTATCCTCAAAAGCACCTTTTTTCACTTTCGGCGCTCTCTGGAGCAAAAAAGACAAACGTCCAGCTTTTGCTGCCACAGCAAAGGTGCCAGCGGGGAAAAGTGATGCTGGTCCTCACTGCCTCCTGGAACCCCTTCAAATGCCCCAGACAATTTGGCCCTCTCTGCTTTCCTGAGGACTTTATCCTCAAAAGCACCTTTTTTCACTTTCGGCGCACTCTGGAGCAAAAAAGACAAACGTCCAGCTTTGGCTGCCACAGCAAAGGTGCCAGCGGGGAAAAGTGATGCTGGTCCTCACTGCCTCCTGGAACCCCTTCAAATGCCCCAGACAATTTGGCCCTCTCTGCTTTCCTGAGCACTCTATCCTCAAAAGCAACTTTTTTCACTTTCGGCGCTCTCTGGAGCAAAAAAGACAAACGTCCAGCTTTGGCTGCCACAGCAAAGGTGCCAGCGGGGAAAAGTGATGCTGGTCCTCACTGCCTCCTGGAACCCCTTCAAATGCCCCAGACAATTTGGCCCTCTCTGCTTTCCTGAGCACTCTATCCCCAAAAGCACCTTTTTTCACTTTCGGCGCTCTCTGGAGCAAAAAAGACAAACGTCCAGCTTTTGCTGCCACAGCAAAGGTGCCAGCGGGGAAAAGTGATGCTGGTTCTCACTGCCTCCTGGAACCCCTTCAAATGCCCCAGACAATTTGGCCCTCTCTGCTTTCCTGAGGACTCTATCCTCAAAAGCACCTTTTTTCACTTTCGGCGCTGTCTGGAGCAAAAAAGACAAACGTCCAGCTTTTGCTGCCACAGCAAAGGTGCCAGCGGGGAAAAGTGATGCTGATCCTCACTGCCTCCTGGAACCCCTTCAAATGCCCCAGACAATTTGGCCCTCTCTGCTTTCCTGAGGACTCTATCCTCAAAAGCACCTTTTTTCACTTTCGGCGCTGTCTGGAGCAAAAAAGACAAACGTCCAGCTTTGGCTGCCACAGCAAAGGTGCCAGCGGGGAAAAGTGATGCTGGTCCTCACTGCCTCCTGGAACCCCTTCAAATGCCCCAGACAATTTGGCCCTCTCTGCTTTCCTGAGGACTCTATCCTCAAAAGCACCTTTTTTCACTTTCGGCGCTCTCTGGAGCAAAAAAGACAAACGTCCAGCTTTTGCTGCCACAGCAAAGGTGCCAGCGGGGAAAAGTGATGCTGGTCCTCACTGCCTCCTGGAACCCCTTCAAATGCCCCAGACAATTTGGCCCTCTCTGCTTTCCTGAGCACTCTATCCTCAAAAGCACCTTTTTTCACTTTCGGCGCTGTCTGGAGCAAAAAAGACAAACGTCCAGCTTTTGCTGCCACAGCAAAGGTGCCAGCGGGGAAAAGTGATGCTGGTTCTCACTGCCTCCTGGAACCCCTTCAAATGCCCCAGACAATTTGGCCCTCTCTGCTTTCCTGAGGACTCTATCGTCAAAAGCACCTTTTTTCACTTTCGGCGCTGTCTGGAGCAAAAATACAAACGTCCAGCTTTTGCTGCCACAGCAAAAGTGCCAGCTCGGAAAAGTGATGCTGGTTCTCACTGCCTCCTGGAACCCCTTCAAATGCCCCAGACAATTTGGCCCTCTCTGCTTTCCTGAGGACTCTATCCTCAAAAGCACCTTTTTTCACTTTCGGCGCTGTCTGGAGCAAAAAAGACAAACGTCCAGCTTTTGCTGCCACAGCAAAAGTGCCAGCGGGGAAAAGTGATGCTGGTTCTCACTGCCTCCTGGAACCCCTTCAAATGCCCCAGACAATTTGGCCCTCTCTGCTTTCCTGAGGACTCTATCGTCAAAAGCACCTTTTTTCACTTTCGGCGCTCTCTGGAGCAAAAAAGACAAACGTCCAGCTTTTGCTGCCACAGCAAAAGTGCCAGCGGGGAAAAGTGATGCTGGTTCTCACTGCCTCCTGGAACCCCTTCAAATGCCCCAGACAATTTGGCCCTCTCTGCTTTCCTGAGGACTCTATCCTCAAAAGCACCTTTTTTCACTTTCGGCGCTGTCTGGAGCAAAAAAGACAAACGTCCAGCTTTTGCTGCCACAGCAAAGGTGCCAGCGGGGAAAAGTGATGCTGGTTCTCACTGCCTCCTGGAACCCCTTCAAATGCCCCAGACAATTTGGCCCTCTCTGCTTTCCTGAGGACTCTATCCTCAAAAGCACCTTTTTTCACTTTCAGCGCTGTCTGAAGCAAAAAAGACAAACGTCCAGCTTTTGCTGCCACAGCAAAGGTGCCAGCAGGGAAAAGTGATGCTGATCCTCACTGCCTCCTGGAACCCCTTCAAATGCCCCAGACAATTTGGCCCTCTCTGCTTTCCTGAGGACTCTATCCTCAAAAGCACCTTTTTTCACTTTCGGCGCTGTCTGGAGCAAAAAAGACAAACGTCCAGCTTTGGCTGCCACAGCAAAGGTGCCAGCGGGGAAAAGTGATGCTGGTCCTCACTGCCTCCTGGAACCCCTTCAAATGCCCCAGACAATTTGGCCCTCTCTGCTTTCCTGAGGACTCTATCCTCAAAAGCACCTTTTTTCACTTTCGGCGCTGTCTGGAGCAAAAAAGACAAACGTCCAGCTTTTGCTGCCACAGCAAAGGTGCCAGCGGGGAAAAGTGATGCTGGTTCTCACTGCCTCCTGGAACCCCTTCAAATGCCCCAGACAATTTGGCCCTCTCTGCTTTCCTGAGGACTCTATCGTCAAAAGCACCTTTTTTCACTTTCGGCGCTCTCTGGAGCAAAAAAGACAAACGTCCAGCTTTTGCTGCCACAGCAAAAGTGCCAGCGGGGAAAAGTGATGCTGGTTCTCACTGCCTCCTGGAACCCCTTCAAATGCCCCAGACAATTTGGCCCTCTCTGCTTTCCTGAGGACTCTATCCTCAAAAGCACCTTTTTTCACTTTCGGCGCTGTCTGGAGCAAAAAAGACAAACGTCCAGCTTTTGCTGCCACAGCAAAAGTGCCAGCGGGGAAAAGTGATGCTGGTCCTCACTGCCTCCTGGAACCCCTTCAAATGCCCCAGACAATTTGGCCCTCTCTGCTTTCCTGAGGACTCTATCCTCAAAAGCACCTTTTTTCACTTTTGGCGCTGTCTGGAGCAAAAAAGACAAACATCCAGCTTTTGCTGCCACAGCAAAGGTGCCAATGGGGAAAAGTGATGCTGGTCCTCACTGCCTCCTGGAACCCCTTCAAATGCCCCAGACAATTTGGCCCTCTCTGCTTTCCTGAGGACTTTATCCTCAAAAGCACCTTTTTTCACTTTCGGCGCTCTCTGGAGCAAAAAAGACAAACGTCCAGCTTTTGCTGCCACAGCAAAGGTGCCAGCGGGGAAAAGTGATGCTGGTCCTCACTGCCTCCTGGAACCCCTTCAAATGCCCCAGACAATTTGGCCCTCTCTTCTTTCCTGAGGACTCTATCCTCAAAAGCACCTTTTTTCACTTTCGGCGCTCTCTGGAGCAAAAAAGACAAACGTCCAGCTTTTGCTGCCACAGCAAAGGTGCCAGCGGGGAAAAGTGATGCTGGTCCTCACTGCCTCCTGGAACCCCTTCAAATGCCCCAGACAATTTGGCCCTCTCTGCTTTCCTGAGGACTTTATCCTCAAAAGCACCTTTTTTCACTTTCGGCGCTCTCTGGAGCAAAAAAGACAAACGTCCAGCTTTGGCTGCCACAGCAAAGGTGCCAGCGGGGAAAAGTGATGCTGGTCCTCACTGCCTCCTGGAACCCCTTCAAATGCCCCAGACAATTTGGCCCTCTCTGCTTTCCTGAGGACTCTATCCTCAAAAGCACCTTTTTTCACTTTCGGCGCTCTCTGGAGCAAAAAAGACAAACGTCCAGCTTTTGCTGCCACAGCAAAGGTGCCAGCGGGGAAAAGTGATGCTGGTCCTCACTGCCTCCTGGAACCCCTTCAAATGCCCGAGACAATTTGGCCCTCTCTGCTTTCCTGAGGACTCTATCCTCAAAAGCACCTTTTTTCACTTTCGGCGCTCTCTGGAGCAAAAAAGACAAACGTCCAGCTTTTGCTGCCACAGCAAAGGTGCCAGTGGGGAAAAGTGATGCTGGTCCTCACTGCCTCCTGGAACCCCTTCAAATGCCCCAGACAATTTGGCCCTCTCTGCTTTCCTGAGGACTCTATCCTCAAAAGCACCTTTTTTCACTTTCGGCGCTCTCTGGAGCAAAAAAGACAAACGTCCAGCTTTTGCTGCCACAGCAAAGGTGCCAGCGGGGAAAAGTGATGCTGGTTCTCACTGCCTCCTGGAACCCCTTCAAATGCCCCAGACAATTTGGCCCTCTCTGCTTTCCTTAGGACTCTATCCTCAAAAGCACCTTTTTTCACTTTCGGCGCTCTCTGGAGCAAAAAAGACAAACGTCCAGCTTTTGCTGCCACAGCAAAAGTGCCAGCGGGGAAAAGTGATGCTGGTTCTCACTGCCTCCTGGAACCCCTTCAAATGCCCCAGACAATTTGGCCCTCTCTGCTTTCCTGAGGACTCTATCGTCAAAAGCACCTTTTTTCACTTTCGGCGCTCTCTGGAGCAAAAAAGACAAACGTCCAGCTTTTGCTGCCACAGCAAAGGTGCCAGCGGGGAAAAGTGATGCTGGTTCTCACTGCCTCCTGGAACCCCTTCAAATGCCCCAGACAATTTGGCCCTCTCTGCTTTCCTGAGGACTCTATCCTCAAAAGCACCTTTTTTCACTTTCGGCGCTGTCTGGAGCAAAAAAGACAAACGTCCAGCTTTTGCTGCCACAGCAAAGGTGCCAGCGGGGAAAAGTGATGCTGATCCTCACTGCCTCCTGGAACCCCTTCAAATGCCCCAGACAATTTGGCCCTCTCTGCTTTCCTGAGGACTCTATCCTCAAAAGCACCTTTTTTCACTTTCGGCGCTGTCTGGAGCAAAAAAGACAAACGTCCAGCTTTGGCTGCCACAGCAAAGGTGCCAGCGGGGAAAAGTGATGCTGGTCCTCACTGCCTCCTGGAACCCCTTCAAATGCCCCAGACAATTTGGCCCTCTCTGCTTTCCTGAGGACTCTATCCTCAAAAGCACCTTTTTTCACTTTCGGCGCTCTCTGGAGCAAAAAAGACAAACGTCCAGCTTTTGCTGCCACAGCAAAGGTGCCAGCGGGGAAAAGTGATGCTGGTCCTCACTGCCTCCTGGAACCCCTTCAAATGCCCCAGACAATTTGGCCCTCTCTGCTTTCCTGAGGACTCTATCCCCAAAAGCACCTTTTTTCACTTTCGGCGCTCTCTGGAGCAAAAAAGACAAACGTCCAGCTTTTGCTGCCACAGCAAAGGTGCCAGCGGGGAAAAGTGATGCTGGTTCTCACTGCCTCCTGGAACCCCTTCAAATGCCCCAGACAATTTGGCCCTCTCTGCTTTCCTGAGGACTCTATCGTCAAAAGCACCTTTTTTCACTTTCGGCGCTCTCTGGAGCAAAAAAGACAAACGTCCAGCTTTTGCTGCCACAGCAAAGGTGCCAGCGGGGAAAAGTGATGCTGGTTCTCACTGCCTCCTGGAACCCCTTCAAATGCCCCAGACAATTTGGCCCTCTCTTCTTTCCTGAGGACTCTATCCTCAAAAGCACCTTTTTTCACTTTCGGCGCTCTCTGGAGCAAAAAAGACAAACGTCCAGCTTTTGCTGCCACAGCAAAGGTGCCAGCGGGGAAAAGTGATGCTGGTCCTCACTGCCTCCTGGAACCCCTTCAAATGCCCCAGACAATTTGGCCCTCTCTGCTTTCCTGAGGACTCTATCCTCAAAAGCACCTTTTTTCACTTTCGGCGCTCTCTGGAGCAAAAAAGACAAACGTCCAGCTTTTGCTGCCACAGCAAAGGTGCCAGCGGGGAAAAGTGATGCTGGTCCTCACTGCCTCCTGGAACCCCTTCAAATGCCCGAGACAATTTGGCCCTCTCTGCTTTCCTGAGGACTCTATCCTCAAAAGCACCTTTTTTCACTTTCGGCGCTGTCTGGAGCAAAAAAGACAAACGTCCAGCTTTTGCTGCCACAGCAAAGGTGCCAGCGGGGAAAAGTGATGCTGATCCTCACTGCCTCCTGGAACCCCTTCAAATGCCCCAGACAATTTGGCCCTCTCTGCTTTCCTGAGGACTCTATCCTCAAAAGCACCTTTTTTCACTTTTGGCGCTGTCTGGAGCAAAAAAGACAAACATCCAGCTTTTGCTGCCACAGCAAAGGTGCCAGTGGGGAAAAGTGATGCTGGTCCTCACTGCCTCCTGGAACCCCTTCAAATGCCCCAGACAATTTGGCCCTCTCTGCTTTCCTGAGGACTCTATCCTCAAAAGCACCTTTTTTCACTTTCGGCGCTGTCTGGAGCAAAAAAGACAAACGTCCAGCTTTTGCTGCCACAGCAAAGGTGCCAGCGGGGAAAAGTGATGCTGGTTCTCACTGCCTCCTGGAACCCCTTCAAATGCCCCAGACAATTTGGCCCTCTCTCCTTTCCTGAGGACTCTGTCGTCAAAAGCACCTTTTTTCACTTTCGGCGCTCTCTGGAGCAAAAAAGACAAACGTCCAGCTTTTGCTGCCACAGCAAAAGTGCCAGCGGGGAAAAGTGATGCTGGTTCTCACTGCCTCCTGGAACCCCTTCAAATGCCCCAGACAATTTGGCCCTCTCTGCTTTCCTGAGGACTCTATCCTCAAAAGCACCTTTTTTCACTTTCGGCGCTGTCTGGAGCAAAAAAGACAAACGTCCAGCTTTGGCTGCCACAGCAAAGGTGCCAGCGGGGAAAAGTGATGCTGGTCCTCACTGCCTCCTGGAACCCCTTCAAATGCCCCAGACAATTTGGCCCTCTCTGCTTTCCTGAGGACTCTATCCTCAAAAGCACCTTTTTTCACTTTCGGCGCTCTCTGGAGCAAAAAAGACAAACGTCCAGCTTTGGCTGCCACAGCAAAGGTGCCAGCGGGGAAAAGTGATGCTGGTCCTCACTGCCTCCTGGAACCCCTTCAAATGCCCCAGACAATTTGGCCCTCTCTGCTTTCCTGAGGACTCTATCCCCAAAAGCACCTTTTTTCACTTTCGGCGCTGTCTGGAGCAAAAAAGACAAACGTCCAGCTTTTGCTGCCACAGCAAAGGTGCCAGTGGGGAAAAGTGATGCTGGTTCTCACTGCCTCCTGGAACCCCTTCAAATGCCCCAGACAATTTGGCCCTCTCTGCTTTCCTGAGGACTCTATCCTCAAAAGCACCTTTTTTCACTTTCGGCGCTCTCTGGAGCAAAAAAGACAAACGTCCAGCTTTTGCTGCCACAGCAAAGGTGCCAGCGGGGAAAAGTGATGCTGGTCCTCACTGCCTCCTGGAACCCCTTCAAATGCCCCAGACAATTTGGCCCTCTCTTCTTTCCTGAGGACTCTATCCTCAAAAGCACCTTTTTTCACTTTCGGCGCTCTCTGGAGCAAAAAAGACAAACGTCCAGCTTTTGCTGCCACAGCAAAGGTGCCAGCGGGGAAAAGTGATGCTGGTCCTCACTGCCTCCTGGAACCCCTTCAAATGCCCCAGACAATTTGGCCCTCTCTGCTTTCCTGAGGACTTTATCCTCAAAAGCACCTTTTTTCACTTTTGGCGCTCTCTGGAGCAAAAAAGACAAACGTCCAGCTTTTGCTGCCACAGCAAAGGTGCCAGCGGGGAAAAGTGATGCTGGTCCTCACTGCCTCCTGGAACCCCTTCAAATGCCCCAGACAATTTGGCCCTCTCTGCTTTCCTGAGGACTCTATCCTCAAAAGCACCTTTTTTCACTTTCGGCGCTCTCTGGAGCAAAAAAGACAAACGTCCAGCTTTTGCTGCCACAGCAAAGGTGCCAGCGGGGAAAAGTGATGCTGGTCCTCACTGCCTCCTGGAACCCCTTCAAATGCCCGAGACAATTTGGCCCTCTCTGCTTTCCTGAGGACTCTATCCTCAAAAGCACCTTTTTTCACTTTCGGCGCTGTCTGGAGCAAAAAAGACAAACGTCCAGCTTTTGCTGCCACAGCAAAGGTGCCAGCGGGGAAAAGTGATGCTGATCCTCACTGCCTCCTGGAACCCCTTCAAATGCCCCAGACAATTTGGCCCTCTCTGCTTTCCTGAGGACTCTATCCTCAAAAGCACCTTTTTTCACTTTTGGCGCTGTCTGGAGCAAAAAAGACAAACATCCAGCTTTTGCTGCCACAGCAAAGGTGCCAGTGGGGAAAAGTGATGCTGGTCCTCACTGCCTCCTGGAACCCCTTCAAATGCCCCAGACAATTTGGCCCTCTCTGCTTTCCTGAGGACTCTATCCTCAAAAGCACCTTTTTTCACTTTCGGCGCTCTCTGGAGCAAAAAAGACAAACGTCCAGCTTTTGCTGCCACAGCAAAGGTGCCAGCGGGGAAAAGTGATGCTGGTCCTCACTGCCTCCTGGAACCCCTTCAAATGCCCCAGACAATTTGGCCCTCTCTGCTTTCCTGAGGACTCTATCCTCAAAAGCACCTTTTTTCACTTTCGGCGCTCTCTGGAGCAAAAAAGACAAACGTCCAGCTTTTGCTGCCACAGCAAAGGTGCCAGCGGGGAAAAGTGATGCTGGTCCTCACTGCCTCCTGGAACCCCTTCAAATGCCCCAGACAATTTGGCCCTCTCTGCTTTCCTGAGGACTTTATCCTCAAAAGCACCTTTTTTCACTTTTGGCGCTCTCTGGAGCAAAAAAGACAAACGTCCAGCTTTTGCTGCCACAGCAAAGGTGCCAGCGGGGAAAAGTGATGCTGGTCCTCACTGCCTCCTGGAACCCCTTCAAATGCCCCAGACAATTTGGCCCTCTCTGCTTTCCTGAGGACTCTATCCTCAAAAGCACCTTTTTTCACTTTCGGCGCTCTCTGGAGCAAAAAAGACAAACGTCCAGCTTTTGCTGCCACAGCAAAGGTGCCAGCGGGGAAAAGTGATGCTGGTCCTCACTGCCTCCTGGAACCCCTTCAAATGCCCGAGACAATTTGGCCCTCTCTGCTTTCCTGAGGACTCTATCCTCAAAAGCACCTTTTTTCACTTTCGGCGATGTCTGGAGCAAAAAAGACAAACGTCCAGCTTTTGCTGCCACAGCAAAGGTGCCAGCGGGGAAAAGTGATGCTGATCCTCACTGCCTCCTGGAACCCCTTCAAATGCCGCAGACAATTTGGCCCTCTCTGCTTTCCTGAGGACTCTATCCTCAAAAGCACCTTTTTTCACTTTTGGCGCTGTCTGGAGCAAAAAAGACAAACATCCAGCTTTTGCTGCCACAGCAAAGGTGCCAGTGGGGAAAAGTGATGCTGGTCCTCACTGCCTCCTGGAACCCCTTCAAATGCCCCAGACAATTTGGCCCTCTCTGCTTTCCTGAGGACTCTATCCTCAAAAGCACCTTTTTTCACTTTCGGCGCTGTCTGGAGCAAAAAAGACAAACGTCCAGCTTTTGCTGCCACAGCAAAGGTGCCAGCGGGGAAAAGTGATGCTGGTTCTCACTGCCTCCTGGAACCCCTTCAAATGCCCCAGACAATTTGGCCCTCTCTGCTTTCCTGAGGACTCTATCGTCAAAAGCACCTTTTTTCACTTTCGGCGCTCTCTGGAGCAAAAAAGACAAACGTCCAGCTTTTGCTGCCACAGCAAAAGTGCCAGCGGGGAAAAGTGATGCTGGTTCTCACTGCCTCCTGGAACCCCTTCAAATGCCCCAGACAATTTGGCCCTCTCTGCTTTCCTGAGGACTCTATCCTCAAAAGCACCTTTTTTCACTTTCGGCGCTGTCTGGAGCAAAAAAGACAAACGTCCAGCTTTTGCTGCCACAGCAAAGGTGCCAGCGGGGAAAAGTGATGCTGATCCTCACTGCCTCCTGGAACCCCTTCAAATGCCCCAGACAATTTGGCCCTCTCTGCTTTCCTGAGGACTCTATCCTCAAAAGCACCTTTTTTCACTTTCGGCGCTGTCTGGAGCAAAAAAGACAAACGTCCAGCTTTGGCTGCCACAGCAAAGGTGCCAGCGGGGAAAAGTGATGCTGGTCCTCACTGCCTCCTGGAACCCCTTCAAATGCCCCAGACAATTTGGCCCTCTCTGCTTTCCTGAGGACTCTATCCTCAAAAGCACCTTTTTTCACTTTCGGCGCTGTCTGGAGCAAAAAAGACAAACGTCCAGCTTTTGCTGCCACAGCAAAGGTGCCAGCGGGGAAAAGTGATGCTGATCCTCACTGCCTCCTGGAACCCCTTCAAATGCCCCAGACAATTTGGCCCTCTCTGCTTTCCTGAGGAATCTATCCTCAAAAGCACCTTTTTTCACTTTCGGCGCTCTCTGGAGCAAAAAAGACAAACATCCAGCTTTTGCTGCCACAGCAAAGGTGCCAGTGGGGAAAAGTGATGCTGGTCCTCACTGCCTCCTGGAACCCCTTCAAATGCCCCAGACAATTTGGTCCTCTCTGCTTTCCTGAGGACTCTATCGTCAAAAGCACCTTTTTTCACTTTCGGCGCTGTCTGGAGCAAAAAAGACAAACGTCCAGCTTTTGCTGCCACAGCAAAGGTGCCAGCGGGGAAAAGTGATGCTGGTTCTCACTGCCTCCTGGAACCCCTTCAAATGCCCCAGACAATTTGGCCCTCTCTGCTTTCCTGAGGACTCTATCCTCAAAAGCACCTTTTTTCACTTTCGGCGCTCTCTGGAGCAAAAAAGACAAACGTCCAGCTTTTGCTGCCACAGCAAAAGTGCCAGCGGGGAAAAGTGATGCTGGTTCTCACTGCCTCCTGGAACCCCTTCAAATGCCCCAGACAATTTGGCCCTCTCTGCTTTCCTGAGGACTCTATCCTCAAAAGCACCTTTTTTCACTTTCGGCGCTGTCTGGAGCAAAAAAGACAAACGTCCAGCTTTTGCTGCCACAGCAAAGGTGCCAGCGGGGAAAAGTGATGCTGATCCTCACTGCCTCCTGGAACCCCTTCAAATGCCCCAGACAATTTGGCCCTCTCTGCTTTCCTGAGGACTCTATCCTCAAAAGCACCTTTTTTCACTTTCGGCGCTGTCTGGAGCAAAAAAGACAAACGTCCAGCTTTGGCTGCCACAGCAAAGGTGCCAGCGGGGAAAAGTGATGCTGGTCCTCACTGCCTCCTGGAACCCCTTCAAATGCCCGAGACAATTTGGCCCTCTCTGCTTTCCTGAGGACTCTATCCTCAAAAGCACCTTTTTTCACTTTCGGCGCTGTCTGGAGCAAAAAAGACAAACGTCCAGCTTTTGCTGCCACAGCAAAGGTGCCAGCGGGGAAAAGTGATGCTGATCCTCACTGCCTCCTGGAACCCCTTCAAATGCCCCAGACAATTTGGCCCTCTCTGCTTTCCTGAGGAATCTATCCTCAAAAGCACCTTTTTTCACTTTCGGCGCTCTCTGGAGCAAAAAAGACAAACATCCAGCTTTTGCTGCCACAGCAAAGGTGCCAGTGGGGAAAAGTGATGCTGGTCCTCACTGCCTCCTGGAACCCCTTCAAATGCCCCAGACAATTTGGCCCTCTCTGCTTTCCTGAGGACTCTATCCTCAAAAGCACCTTTTTTCACTTTCGGCGCTGTCTGGAGCAAAAAAGACAAACGTCCAGCTTTTGCTGCCACAGCAAAGGTGCCAGCGGGGAAAAGTGATGCTGGTTCTCACTGCCTCCTGGAACCCCTTCAAATGCCCCAGACAATTTGGCCCTCTCTCCTTTCCTGAGGACTCTATCGTCAAAAGCACCTTTTTTCACTTTCGGCGCTCTCTGGAGCAAAAAAGACAAACGTCCAGCTTTTGCTGCCACAGCAAAAGTGCCAGCGGGGAAAAGTGATGCTGGTTCTCACTGCCTCCTGGAACCCCTTCAAATGCCCCAGACAATTTGGCCCTCTCTGCTTTCCTGAGGACTCTATCCTCAAAAGCACCTTTTTTCACTTTCGGCGCTCTCTGGAGCAAAAAAGACAAACGTCCAGCTTTTGCTGCCACAGCGAAGGTGCCAGCGGGGAAAAGTGATGCTGATCCTCACTGCCTCCTGGAACCCCTTCAAATGCCCCAGACAATTTGGCCCTCTCTGCTTTCCTGAGGACTCTATCCTCAAAAGCACCTTTTTTCACTTTCGGCGCTCTCTGGAGCAAAAAAGACAAACGTCCAGCTTTGGCTGCCACAGCAAAGGTGCCAGCGGGGAAAAGTGATGCTGGTCCTCACTGCCTCCTGGAACCCCTTCAAATGCCCGAGACAATTTGGCCCTCTCTGCTTTCCTGAGGACTCTATCCTCAAAAGCACCTTTTTTCACTTTCGGCGCTGTCTGGAGCAAAAAAGACAAACGTCCAGCTTTTGCTGCCACAGCAAAGGTGCCAGCGGGGAAAAGTGATGCTGATCCTCACTGCCTCCTGGAACCCCTTCAAATGCCCCAGACAATTTGGCCCTCTCTGCTTTCCTGAGGAATCTATCCTCAAAAGCACCTTTTTTCACTTTTGGCGCTGTCTGGAGCAAAAAAGACAAACATCCAGCTTTTGCTGCCACAGCAAAGGTGCCAGTGGGGAAAAGTGATGCTGGTCCTCACTGCCTCCTGGAACCCCTTCAAATGCCCCAGACAATTTGGCCCTCTCTGCTTTCCTGAGGACTCTATCGTCAAAAGCACCTTTTTTCACTTTCGGCGCTGTCTGGAGCAAAAAAGACAAACGTCCAGCTTTTGCTGCCACAGCAAAGGTGCCAGCGGGGAAAAGTGATGCTGGTTCTCACTGCCTCCTGGAACCCCTTCAAATGCCCCAGACAATTTGGCCCTCTCTGCTTTCCTGAGGACTCTATCCTCAAAAGCACCTTTTTTCACTTTCGGCGCTCTCTGGAGCAAAAAAGACAAACGTCCAGCTTTTGCTGCCACAGCAAAAGTGCCAGCGGGGAAAAGTGATGCTGGTTCTCACTGCCTCCTGGAACCCCTTCAAATGCCCCAGACAATTTGGCCCTCTCTGCTTTCCTGAGGACTCTATCCTCAAAAGCACCTTTTTTCACTTTCGGCGCTGTCTGGAGCAAAAAAGACAAACGTCCAGCTTTTGCTGCCACAGCAAAGGTGCCAGCGGGGAAAAGTGATGCTGATCCTCACTGCCTCCTGGAACCCCTTCAAATGCCCCAGACAATTTGGCCCTCTCTGCTTTCCTGAGGACTCTATCCTCAAAAGCACCTTTTTTCACTTTCGGCGCTGTCTGGAGCAAAAAAGACAAACGTCCAGCTTTGGCTGCCACAGCAAAGGTGCCAGCGGGGAAAAGTGATGCTGGTCCTCACTGCCTCCTGGAACCCCTTCAAATGCCCCAGACAATTTGGCCCTCTCTGCTTTCCTGAGGACTCTATCCTCAAAAGCACCTTTTTTCACTTTCGGCGCTGTCTGGAGCAAAAAAGACAAACGTCCAGCTTTTGCTGCCACAGCAAAGGTGCCAGCGGGGAAAAGTGATGCTGATCCTCACTGCCTCCTGGAACCCCTTCAAATGCCCCAGACAATTTGGCCCTCTCTGCTTTCCTGAGGAATCTATCCTCAAAAGCACCTTTTTTCACTTTTGGCGCTGTCTGGAGCAAAAAAGACAAACATCCAGCTTTTGCTGCCACAGCAAAGGTGCCAGTGGGGAAAAGTGATGCTGGTCCTCACTGCCTCTTGGAACCCCTTCAAATGCCCCAGACAATTTGGCCCTCTCTGCTTTCCTGAGGACTCTATCGTCAAAAGCACCTTTTTTCACTTTCGGCGCTGTCTGGAGCAAAAAAGACAAACGTCCAGCTTTTGCTGCCACAGCAAAGGTGCCAGCGGGGAAAAGTGATGCTGGTTCTCACTGCCTCCTGGAACCCCTTCAAATGCCCCAGACAATTTGGCCCTCTCTGCTTTCCTGAGGACTCTATCCTCAAAAGCACCTTTTTTCACTTTCGGCGCTCTCTGGAGCAAAAAAGACAAACGTCCAGCTTTTGCTGCCACAGCAAAAGTGCCAGCGGGGAAAAGTGATGCTGGTTCTCACTGCCTCCTGGAACCCCTTCAAATGCCCCAGACAATTTGGCCCTCTCTGCTTTCCTGAGGACTCTATCCTCAAAAGCACCTTTTTTCACTTTCGGCGCTGTCTGGAGCAAAAAAGACAAACGTCCAGCTTTTGCTGCCACAGCAAAGGTGCCAGCGGGGAAAAGTGATGCTGATCCTCACTGCCTCCTGGAACCCCTTCAAATGCCCCAGACAATTTGGCCCTCTCTGCTTTCCTGAGGACTCTATCCTCAAAAGCACCTTTTTTCACTTTCGGCGCTGTCTGGAGCAAAAAAGACAAACGTCCAGCTTTGGCTGCCACAGCAAAGGTGCCAGCGGGGAAAAGTGATGCTGGTCCTCACTGCCTCCTGGAACCCCTTCAAATGCCCCAGACAATTTGGCCCTCTCTGCTTTCCTGAGGACTCTATCCTCAAAAGCACCTTTTTTCACTTTCGGCGCTGTCTGGAGCAAAAAAGACAAACGTCCAGCTTTTGCTGCCACAGCAAAGGTGCCAGCGGGGAAAAGTGATGCTGGTTCTCACTGCCTCCTGGAACCCCTTCAAATGCCCCAGACAATTTGGCCCTCTCTGCTTTCCTGAGGACTCTATCCTCAAAAGCACCTTTTTTCACTTTCGGCGCTCTCTGGAGCAAAAAAGACAAACGTCCAGCTTTTGCTGCCACAGCAAAAGTGCCAGCGGGGAAAAGTGATGCTGGTTCTCACTGCCTCCTGGAACCCCTTCAAATGCCCCAGACAATTTGGCCCTCTCTGCTTTCCTGAGGACTCTATCCTCAAAAGCACCTTTTTTCACTTTCGGCGCTGTCTGGAGCAAAAAAGACAAACGTCCAGCTTTTGCTGCCACAGCAAAGGTGCCAGCGGGGAAAAGTGATGCTGATCCTCACTGCCTCCTGGAACCCCTTCAAATGCCCCAGACAATTTGGCCCTCTCTGCTTTCCTGAGGACTCTATCCTCAAAAGCACCTTTTTTCACTTTTGGCGCTGTCTGGAGCAAAAAAGACAAACGTCCAGCTTTTGCTGCCACAGCAAAGGTGCCAATGGGGAAAAGTGATGCTGGTCCTCACTGCCTCCTGGAACCCCTTCAAATGCCCCAGACAATTTGGCCCTCTCTGCTTTCCTGAGGACTTTATCCTCAAAAGCACCTTTTTTCACTTTCGGCGCTCTCTGGAGCAAAAAAGACAAACGTCCAGCTTTTGCTGCCACAGCAAAGGTGCCAGCGGGGAAAAGTGATGCTGGTCCTCACTGCCTCCTGGAACCCCTTCAAATGCCCCAGACAATTTGGCCCTCTCTTCTTTCCTGAGGACTCTATCCTCAAAAGCACCTTTTTTCACTTTCGGCGCTGTCTGGAGCAAAAAAGACAAACGTCCAGCTTTTGCTGCCACAGCAAAGGTGCCAGCGGGGAAAAGTGATGCTGGTCCTCACTGCCTCCTGGAACCCCTTCAAATGCCCCAGACAATTTGGCCCTCTCTGCTTTCCTGAGGACTTTATCCTCAAAAGCACCTTTTTTCACTTTCGGCGCTCTCTGGAGCAAAAAAGACAAACGTCCAGCTTTGGCTGCCACAGCAAAGGTGCCAGCGGGGAAAAGTGATGCTGGTCCTCACTGCCTCCTGGAACCCCTTCAAATGCCCCAGACAATTTGGCCCTCTCTGCTTTCCTGAGGACTCTATCCTCAAAAGCACCTTTTTTCACTTTCGGCGCTCTCTGGAGCAAAAAAGACAAACGTCCAGCTTTTGCTGCCACAGCAAAGGTGCCAGCGGGGAAAAGTGATGCTGATCCTCACTGCCTCCTGGAACCCCTTCAAATGCCCCAGACAATTTGGCCCTCTCTGCTTTCCTGAGCACTCTATCCTCAAAAGCACCTTTTTTCACTTTTGGCGCTGTCTGGAGCAAAAAAGACAAACATCCAGCTTTTGCTGCCACAGCAAAGGTGCCAGTGGGGAAAAGTGATGCTGGTCCTCACTGCCTCCTGGAACCCCTTCAAATGCCCTAGACAATTTGGCCCTCTCTGCTTTCCTGAGGACTTTATCCTCAAAAGCACCTTTTTTCACTTTCGGCGCTGTCTGGAGCAAAAAAGACAAACGTCCAGCTTTTGCTGCCACAGCAAAGGTGCCAGCGGGGAAAAGTGATGCTGGTCCTCACTGCCTCCTGGAACCCCTTCAAATGCCCCAGACAATTTGGCCCTCTCTGCTTTCCTGAGGACTCTATCCTCAAAAGCACCTTTTTTCACTTTCGGCGCTCTCTGGAGCAAAAAAGACAAACGTCCAGCTTTTGCTGCCACAGCAAAGGTGCCAGCGGGGAAAAGTGATGCTGGTCCTCACTGCCTCCTGGAACCCCTTCAAATGCCCCAGACAATTTGGCCCTCTCTGCTTTCCTGAGGACTTTATCCTCAAAAGCACCTTTTTTCACTTTCGGCGCTCTCTGGAGCAAAAAAGACAAACGTCCAGCTTTGGCTGCCACAGCAAAGGTGCCAGCGGGGAAAAGTGATGCTGGTCCTCACTGCCTCCTGGAACCCCTTCAAATGCCCCAGACAAATTGGCCCTCTCTGCTTTCCTGAGGACTCTATCCTCAAAAGCACCTTTTTTCACTTTCGGCGCTCTCTGGAGCAAAAAAGACAAACGTCCAGCTTTTGCTGCCACAGCAAAGGTGCCAGCGGGGAAAAGTGATGCTGGTCCTCACTGCCTCCTGGAACCCCTTCAAATGCCCCAGACAATTTGGCCCTCTCTGCTTTCCTGAGGACTCTATCCTCAAAAGCACCTTTTTTCACTTTTGGCGCTCTCTGGAGCAAAAAAGACAAACGTCCAGCTTTTGCTGCCACAGCAAAGGTGCCAGCGGGGAAAAGTGATGCTGATCCTCACTGCCTCCTGGAACCCCTTCAAATGCCCCAGACAATTTGGCCCTCTCTGCTTTCCTGAGGACTCTATCCTCAAAAGCACCTTTTTTCACTTTTGGCGCTGTCTGGAGCAAAAAAGACAAACATCCAGCTTTTGCTGCCACAGCAAAGGTGCCAGTGGGGAAAAGTGATGCTGGTCCTCACTGGCTCCTGGAACCCCTTCAAATGCCCCAGACACTTTGGCCCTCTCTGCTTTCCTGAGGACTCTATCCTCAAAAGCACCTTTTTTCACTTTCGGCGCTGTCTGGAGCAAAAAAGACAAACGTCCAGCTTTTGCTGCCACAGCAAAGGTGCCAGCGGGGAAAAGTGATGCTGGTTCTCACTGCCTCCTGGAACCCCTTCAAATGCCCCAGACAATTTGGCCCTCTCTCCTTTCCTGAGGACTCTATCGTCAAAAGCACCTTTTTTCATTTTCGGCGCTCTCAGGAGCAAAAAGACAAACGTCCAGCTTTTGTTGCCACAGCAAAAGTGCCAGCGGGGAAAAGTGATGCTGGTTCTCACTGCCTCCTGGAACCCCTTCAAATGCCCCAGACAATTTGGCCCTCTCTTCTTTCCTGAGGACTCTATCCTCAAAAGCACCTTTTTTCACTTTCGGCGCTCTCTGGAGCAAAAAGACAAACGTCCAGCTTTTGCTGCCACAGCAAAGGTGCCAGCGGGGAAAAGTGATGCTGGTCCTCACTGCCTCCTGGAACCCCTTCAAATGCCCCAGACAATTTGGCCCTCTCTGCTTTCCTGAGGACTTTATCCTCAAAAGCACCTTTTTTCACTTTCGGCGCTCTCTGGAGCAAAAAAGACAAACGTCCAGCTTTGGCTGCCACAGCAAAGGTGCCAGCGGGGAAAAGTGATGCTGGTCCTCACTGCCTCCTGGAACCCCTTCAAATGCCCCAGACAATTTGGCCCTCTCTGCTTTCCTGAGGACTCTATCCTCAAAAGCACCTTTTTTCACTTTCGGCGCTCTCTGGAGCAAAAAAGACAAACGTCCAGCTTTTGCTGCCACAGCAAAGGTGCCAGCGGGGAAAAGTGATGCTGGTCCTCACTGCCTCCTGGAACCCCTTCAAATGCCCCAGACAATTTGGCCCTCTCTGCTTTCCTGAGGACTTTATCCTCAAAAGCACCTTTTTTCACTTTCGGCGCTCTCTGGAGCAAAAAAGACAAACGTCCAGCTTTGGCTGCCACAGCAAAGGTGCCAGCGGGGAAAAGTGATGCTGGTCCTCACTGCCTCCTGGAACCCCTTCAAATGCCCCAGACAAATTTGGCCCTCTCTGCTTTCCTGAGGACTCTATCCTCAAAAGCACCTTTTTTCACTTTCGGCGCTCTCTGGAGCAAAAAAGGACAAACGTCCAGCTTTTGCTGCCACAGCAAAGGTGCCAGCGGGGAAAAGTGATGCTGGTCCTCACTGCCTCCTGGAACCCCTTCAAATGCCCCAGACAATTTGGCCCTCTCTGCTTTCCTGAGGACTCTATCCTCAAAAGCACCTTTTTTCACTTTTGGCGCTCTCTGGAGCAAAAAAGACAAACGTCCAGCTTTTGCTGCCACAGCAAAGGTGCCAGCGGGGAAAAGTGATGCTGATCCTCACTGCCTCCTGGAACCCCTTCAAATGCCCCAGACAATTTGGCCCTCTCTGCTTTCCTGAGGACTCTATCCTCAAAAGCACCTTTTTTCACTTTTGGCGCTGTCTGGAGCAAAAAAGACAAACATCCAGCTTTTGCTGCCACAGCAAAGGTGCCAGTGGGGAAAAGTGATGCTGGTCCTCACTGCCTCCTGGAACCCCTTCAAATGCCCCAGACACTTTGGCCCTCTCTGCTTTCCTGAGGACTCTATCCTCAAAAGCACCTTTTTTCACTTTCGGCGCTGTCTGGAGCAAAAAAGACAAACGTCCAGCTTTTGCTGCCACAGCAAAGGTGCCAGCGGGGAAAAGTGATGCTGGTTCTCACTGCCTCCTGGAACCCCTTCAAATGCCCCAGACAATTTGGCCCTCTCTCCTTTCCTGAGGACTCTATCGTCAAAAGCACCTTTTTTCATTTTCGGCGCTCTCAGGAGCAAAAAAGACAAACGTCCAGCTTTTGTTGCCACAGCAAAAGTGCCAGCGGGGAAAAGTGATGCTGGTTCTCACTGCCTCCTGGAACCCCTTCAAATGCCCCAGACAATTTGGCCCTCTCTTCTTTCCTGAGGACTCTATCCTCAAAAGCACCTTTTTTCACTTTCGGCGCTCTCTGGAGCAAAAAAGACAAACGTCCAGCTTTTGCTGCCACAGCAAAGGTGCCAGCGGGGAAAAGTGATGCTGGTCCTCACTGCCTCCTGGAACCCCTTCAAATGCCCCAGACAATTTGGCCCTCTCTGCTTTCCTGAGGACTTTATCCTCAAAAGCACCTTTTTTCACTTTCGGCGCTCTCTGGAGCAAAAAAGACAAACGTCCAGCTTTGGCTGCCACAGCAAAGGTGCCAGCGGGGAAAAGTGATGCTGGTCCTCACTGCCTCCTGGAACCCCTTCAAATGCCCCAGACAATTTGGCCCTCTCTGCTTTCCTGAGGACTCTATCCTCAAAAGCACCTTTTTTCACTTTCGGCGCTCTCTGGAGCAAAAAAGACAAACGTCCAGCTTTTGCTGCCACAGCAAAGGTGCCAGCGGGGAAAAGTGATGCTGATCCTCACTGCCTCCTGGAACCCCTTCAAATGCCCCAGACAATTTGGCCCTCTCTGCTTTCCTGAGGACTCTATCCTCAAAAGCACCTTTTTTCAATTTCGGCGCTGTCTGGAGCAAAGAAGACAAACGTCCAGCTTTTGCTGCCAGAGCAAAGGTGCCAGCGGGGAAAAGTGATGCTGGTCCTCACTGCCTCCTGGAACCCCTTCAAATGCCCCAGACAATTTGGCCCTCTCTGCTTTCCTGAGGACTTTATCCTCAAAAGCACCTTTTTTCACTTTCGGCGCTCTCTGGAGCAAAAAAGACAAACGTCCAGCTTTTGCTGCCACAGCAAAGGTGCCAGCGGGGAAAAGTGATGCTGGTCCTCACTGCCTCCTGGAACCCCTTCAAATGCCCCAGACAATTTGGCCCTCTCTTCTTTCCTGAGGACTCTATCCTCAAAAGCACCTTTTTTCACTTTCGGCGCTGTCTGGAGCAAAAAAGACAAACGTCCAGCTTTTGCTGCCACAGCAAAGGTGCCAGCGGGGAAAAGTGATGCTGGTCCTCACTGCCTCCTGGAACCCCTTCAAATGCCCCAGACAATTTGGCCCTCTCTGCTTTCCTGAGGACTTTATCCTCAAAAGCACCTTTTTTCACTTTCGGCGCTCTCTGGAGCAAAAAAGACAAACGTCCAGCTTTGGCTGCCACAGCAAAGGTGCCAGCGGGTAAAGTGATGCTGGTCCTCACTGCCTCCTGGAACCCCTTCAAATGCCCCAGACAATTTGGCCCTCTCTGCTTTCCTGAGGACTCTATCCTCAAAAGCACCTTTTTTCACTTTCGGCGCTCTCTGGAGCAAAAAAGACAAACGTCCAGCTTTTGCTGCCACAGCAAAGGTGCCAGCGGGGAAAAGTGATGCTGATCCTCACTGCCTCCTGGAACCCCTTCAAATGCCCCAGACAATTTGGCCCTCTCTGCTTTCCTGAGCACTCTATCCTCAAAAGCACCTTTTTTCACTTTTGGCGCTGTCTGGAGCAAAAAAGACAAACATCCAGCTTTTGCTGCCACAGCAAAGGTGCCAGTGGGGAAAAGTGATGCTGGTCCTCACTGCCTCCTGGAACCCCTTCAAATGCCCTAGACAATTTGGCCCTCTCTGCTTTCCTGAGGACTTTATCCTCAAAAGCACCGTTTTCACTTTCGGCGCTGTCTGGAGCAAAAAAGACAAACGTCCAGCTTTTGCTGCCACAGCAAAGGTGCCAGCGGGGAAAAGTGATGCTGGTCCTCACTGCCTCCTGGAACCCCTTCAAATGCCCCAGACAATTTGGCCCTCTCTGCTTTCCTGAGGACTCTATCCTCAAAAGCACCTTTTTTCACTTTCGGCGCTCTCTGGAGCAAAAAAGACAAACGTCCAGCTTTTGCTGCCACAGCAAAGGTGCCAGCGGGGAAAAGTGATGCTGGTCCTCACTGCCTCCTGGAACCCCTTCAAATGCCCCAGACAATTTGGCCCTCTCTGCTTTCCTGAGGACTTTATCCTCAAAAGCACCTTTTTTCACTTTCGGCGCTCTCTGGAGCAAAAAAGACAAACGTCCAGCTTTGGCTGCCACAGCAAAGGTGCCAGCGGGGAAAAGTGATGCTGGTCCTCACTGCCTCCTGGAACCCCTTCAAATGCCCCAGACAAATTGGCCCTCTCTGCTTTCCTGAGGACTCTATCCTCAAAAGCACCTTTTTTCACATTCGGCGCTCTCTGGAGCAAAAAAGACAAACGTCCAGCTTTTGCTGCCACAGCAAAGGTGCCAGCGGGGAAAAGTGATGCTGGTCCTCACTGCCTCCTGGAACCCCTTCAAATGCCCCAGACAATTTGGCCCTCTCTGCTTTCCTGAGGACTCTATCCTCAAAAGCACCTTTTTTCACTTTTGGCGCTCTCTGGAGCAAAAAAGACAAACGTCCAGCTTTTGCTGCCACAGCAAAGGTGCCAGCGGGGAAAAGTGATGCTGATCCTCACTGCCTCCTGGAACCCCTTCAAATGCCCCAGACAATTTGGCCCTCTCTGCTTTCCTGAGGACTCTATCCTCAAAAGCACCTTTTTTCACTTTTGGCGCTGTCTGGAGCAAAAAAGACAAACATCCAGCTTTTGCTGCCACAGCAAAGGTGCCAGTGGGGAAAAGTGATGCTGGTCCTCACTGCCTCCTGGAACCCCTTCAAATGCCCCAGACACTTTGGCCCTCTCTGCTTTCCTGAGGACTCTATCCTCAAAAGCACCTTTTTTCACTTTTGGCGCTGTCTGGAGCAAAAAAGACAAACGTCCAGCTTTTGCTGCCACAGCAAAGGTGCCAGTGGGGAAAAGTGATGCTGGTCCTCACTGCCTCCTGGAACCCCTTCAAATGCCCCAGACAATTTGGCCCTCTCTCCTTTCCTGAGGACTCTATCGTCAAAAGCACCTTTTTTCATTTTCGGCGCTCTCAGGAGCAAAAAAGACAAACGTCCAGCTTTTGTTGCCACAGCAAAAGTGCCAGCGGGGAAAAGTGATGCTGGTTCTCACTGCCTCCTGGAACCCCTTCAAATGCCCCAGACAATTTGGCCCTCTCTTCTTTCCTGAGGACTCTATCCTCAAAAGCACCTTTTTTCACTTTCGGCGCTCTCTGGAGCAAAAAAGACAAACGTCCAGCTTTTGCTGCCACAGCAAAGGTGCCAGCGGGGAAAAGTGATGCTGGTCCTCACTGCCTCCTGGAACCCCTTCAAATGCCCCAGACAATTTGGCCCTCTCTGCTTTCCTGAGGACTTTATCCTCAAAAGCACCTTTTTTCACTTTCGGCGCTCTCTGGAGCAAAAAAGACAAACGTCCAGCTTTGGCTGCCACAGCAAAGGTGCCAGCGGGGAAAAGTGATGCTGGTCCTCACTGTCTCCTGGAACCCCTTCAAATGCCCCAGACAATTTGGCCCTCTCTGCTTTCCTGAGGACTCTATCCTCAAAAGCACCTTTTTTCACTTTCGGCGCTCTCTGGAGCAAAAAAGACAAACGTCCAGCTTTTGCTGCCACAGCAAAGGTGCCAGCGGGGAAAAGTGATGCTGGTCCTCACTGCCTCCTGGAACCCCTTCAAATGCCCCAGACAATTTGGCCCTCTCTGCTTTCCTGAGGACTTTATCCTCAAAAGCACCTTTTTTCACTTTCGGCGCTCTCTGGAGCAAAAAAGACAAACGTCCAGCTTTGGCTGCCACAGCAAAGGTGCCAGCGGGGAAAAGTGATGCTGGTCCTCACTGCCTCCTGGAACCCCTTCAAATGCCCCAGACAAATTGGCCCTCTCTGCTTTCCTGAGGACTCTATCCTCAAAAGCACCTTTTTTCACTTTCGGCGCTCTCTGGAGCAAAAAAGACAAACGTCCAGCTTTTGCTGCCACAGCAAAGGTGCCAGCGGGGAAAAGTGATGCTGGTCCTCACTGCCTCCTGGAACCCCTTCAAATGCCCCAGACAATTTGGCCCTCTCTGCTTTCCTGAGGACTCTATCCTCAAAAGCACCTTTTTTCACTTTTGGCGCTCTCTGGAGCAAAAAAGACAAACGTCCAGCTTTTGCTGCCACAGCAAAGGTGCCAGCGGGGAAAAGTGATGCTGATCCTCACTGCCTCCTGGAACCCCTTCAAATGCCCCAGACAATTTGGCCCTCTCTGCTTTCCTGAGGACTCTATCCTCAAAAGCACCTTTTTTCACTTTTGGCGCTGTCTGGAGCAAAAAAGACAAACA
Organism: Vanellus vanellus; assembly: GCF_965231255.1. NCBI lineage: Eukaryota > Metazoa > Chordata > Aves > Charadriiformes > Charadriidae > Vanellus > Vanellus vanellus. The sequence continues at coordinate 55,992 of NW_028128256.1, forward strand.
TCCAGCTTTTGCTGCCACAGCAAAGGTGCCAGTGGGGAAAAGTGATGCTGGTCCTCACTGCCTCCTGGAACCCCTTCAAATGCCCCAGACACTTTGGCCCTCTCTGCTTTCCTGAGGACTCTATCCTCAAAAGCACCTTTTTTCACTTTCGGCGCTGTCTGGAGCAAAAAAGACAAACGTCCAGCTTTTGCTGCCACAGCAAAGGTGCCAGCGGGGAAAAGTGATGCTGGTTCTCACTGCCTCCTGGAACCCCTTCAAATGCCCCAGACAATTTGGCCCTCTCTCCTTTCCTGAGGACTCTATCGTCAAAAGCACCTTTTTTCATTTTCGGCGCTCTCAGGAGCAAAAAAGACAAACGTCCAGCTTTTGTTGCCACAGCAAAAGTGCCAGCGGGGAAAAGTGATGCTGGTTCTCACTGCCTCCTGGAACCCCTTCAAATGCCCCAGACAATTTGGCCCTCTCTTCTTTCCTGAGGACTCTATCCTCAAAAGCACCTTTTTTCACTTTCGGCGCTCTCTGGAGCAAAAAAGACAAACGTCCAGCTTTTGCTGCCACAGCAAAGGTGCCAGCGGGGAAAAGTGATGCTGGTCCTCACTGCCTCCTGGAACCCCTTCAAATGCCCCAGACAATTTGGCCCTCTCTGCTTTCCTGAGGACTTTATCCTCAAAAGCACCTTTTTTCACTTTCGGCGCTCTCTGGAGCAAAAAAGACAAACGTCCAGCTTTGGCTGCCACAGCAAAGGTGCCAGCGGGGAAAAGTGATGCTGGTCCTCACTGCCTCCTGGAACCCCTTCAAATGCCCCAGACAATTTGGCCCTCTCTGCTTTCCTGAGGACTCTATCCTCAAAAGCACCTTTTTTCACTTTCGGCGCTCTCTGGAGCAAAAAAGACAAACGTCCAGCTTTTGCTGCCACAGCAAAGGTGCCAGCGGGGAAAAGTGATGCTGATCCTCACTGCCTCCTGGAACCCCTTCAAATGCCCCAGACAATTTGGCCCTCTCTGCTTTCCTGAGCACTCTATCCTCAAAAGCACCTTTTTTCACTTTTGGCGCTGTCTGGAGCAAAAAAGACAAACATCCAGCTTTTGCTGCCACAGCAAAGGTGCCAGTGGGGAAAAGTGATGCTGGTCCTCACTGCCTCCTGGAACCCCTTCAAATGCCCCAGACAATTTGGCCCTCTCTGCTTTCCTGAGGACTTTATCCTCAAAAGCACCTTTTTTCACTTTCGGCGCTGTCTGGAGCAAAAAAGACAAACGTCCAGCTTTTGCTGCCACAGCAAAGGTGCCAGCGGGGAAAAGTGATGCTGGTCCTCACTGCCTCCTGGAACCCCTTCAAATGCCCCAGACAATTTGGCCCTCTCTGCTTTCCTGAGGACTCTATCCTCAAAAGCACCTTTTTTCACTTTCGGCGCTCTCTGGAGCAAAAAAGACAAACGTCCAGCTTTTGCTGCCACAGCAAAGGTGCCAGCGGGGAAAAGTGATGCTGGTCCTCACTGCCTCCTGGAACCCCTTCAAATGCCCCAGACAATTTGGCCCTCTCTGCTTTCCTGAGGACTCTATCCTCAAAAGCACCTTTTTTCACTTTCGGCGCTCTCTGGAGCAAAAAAGACAAACGTCCAGCTTTGGCTGCCACAGCAAAGGTGCCAGCGGGGAAAAGTGATGCTGGTCCTCACTGCCTCCTGGAACCCCTTCAAATGCCCCAGACAATTTGGCCCTCTCTGCTTTCCTGAGGACTCTATCCTCAAAAGCACCTTTTTTCACTTTCGGCGCTCTCTGGAGCAAAAAAGACAAACGTCCAGCTTTGGCTGCCACAGCAAAGGTGCCAGCGGGGAAAAGTGATGCTGGTCCTCACTGCCTCCTGGAACCCCTTCAAATGCCCCAGACAATTTGGCCCTCTCTGCTTTCCTGAGGACTCTATCCTCAAAAGCACCTTTTTTCACTTTCGGCGCTGTCTGGAGCAAAAAAGACAAACGTCCAGCTTTGGCTGCCACAGCAAAGGTGCCAGCGGGGAAAAGTGATGCTGGTCCTCACTGCCTCCTGGAACCCCTTCAAATGCCCCAGACAATTTGGCCCTCTCTGCTTTCCTGAGCACTCTATCCTCAAAAGCACCTTTTTTCACTTTTGGCGCTGTCTGGAGCAAAAAAGACAAACATCCAGCTTTTGCTGCCACAGCAAAGGTGCCAGTGGGGAAAAGTGATGCTGGTCCTCACTGCCTCCTGGAACCCCTTCAAATGCCCCAGACAATTTGGCCCTCTCTGCTTTCCTGAGGACTTTATCCTCAAAAGCACCTTTTTTCACTTTCGGCGCTGTCTGGAGCAAAAAAGACAAACGTCCAGCTTTTGCTGCCACAGCAAAGGTGCCAGCGGGGAAAAGTGATGCTGGTCCTCACTGCCTCCTGGAACCCCTTCAAATGCCCCAGACAATTTGGCCCTCTCTGCTTTCCTGAGGACTCTATCCTCAAAAGCACCTTTTTTCACTTTCGGCGCTCTCTGGAGCAAAAAAGACAAACGTCCAGCTTTTGCTGCCACAGCAAAGGTGCCAGCGGGGAAAAGTGATGCTGGTCCTCACTGCCTCCTGGAACCCCTTCAAATGCCCCAGACAATTTGGCCCTCTCTGCTTTCCTGAGGACTCTATCCTCAAAAGCACCTTTTTTCACTTTCGGCGCTGTCTGGAGCAAAAAAGACAAACGTCCAGCTTTGGCTGCCACAGCAAAGGTGCCAGCGGGGAAAAGTGATGCTGGTCCTCACTGCCTCCTGGAACCCCTTCAAATGCCCCAGACAATTTGGCCCTCTCTGCTTTCCTGAGGACTCTATCCTCAAAAGCACCTTTTTTCACTTTCGGCGCTGTCTGGAGCAAAAAGACAAACGTCCAGCTTTGGCTGCCACAGCAAAGGTGCCAGCGGGGAAAAGTGATGCTGGTCCTCACTGCCTCCTGGAACCCCTTCAAATGCCCCAGACAATTTGGCCCTCTCTGCTTTCCTGAGGACTCTATCCTCAAAAGCACCTTTTTTCACTTTCGGCGCTGTCTGGAGCAAAAAAGACAAACGTCCAGCTTTGGCTGCCACAGCAAAGGTGCCAGCGGGGAAAAGTGATGCTGGTCCTCACTGCCTCCTGGAACCCCTTCAAATGCCCCAGACAATTTGGCCCTCTCTGCTTTCCTGAGGACTCTATCCTCAAAAGCACCTTTTTTCACTTTCGGCGCTGTCTGGAGCAAAAAAGACAAACGTCCAGCTTTGGCTGCCACAGCAAAGGTGCCAGCGGGGAAAAGTGATGCTGGTCCTCACTGCCTCCTGGAACCCCTTCAAATGCCCCAGACAATTTGGCCCTCTCTGCTTTCCTGAGGACTCTATCCTCAAAAGCACCTTTTTTCACTTTCGGCGCTGTCTGGAGCAAAAAAGACAAACGTCCAGCTTTGGCTGCCACAGCAAAGGTGCCAGCGGGGAAAAGTGATGCTGGTCCTCACTGCCTCCTGGAACCCCTTCAAATGCCCCAGACAATTTGGCCCTCTCTGCTTTCCTGAGGACTCTATCCTCAAAAGCACCTTTTTTCACTTTCGGCGCTGTCTGGAGCAAAAAAGACAAACGTCCAGCTTTGGCTGCCACAGCAAAGGTGCCAGCGGGGAAAAGTGATGCTGGTCCTCACTGCCTCCTGGAACCCCTTCAAATGCCCCAGACAATTTGGCCCTCTCTGCTTTCCTGAGGACTCTATCCTCAAAAGCACCTTTTTTCACTTTCGGCGCTGTCTGGAGCAAAAAAGACAAACGTCCAGCTTTGGCTGCCACAGCAAAGGTGCCAGCGGGGAAAAGTGATGCTGGTCCTCACTGCCTCCTGGAACCCCTTCAAATGCCCCAGACAATTTGGCCCTCTCTGCTTTCCTGAGGACTCTATCCTCAAAAGCACCTTTTTTCACTTTCGGCGCTGTCTGGAGCAAAAAAGACAAACGTCCAGCTTTGGCTGCCACAGCAAAGGTGCCAGCGGGGAAAAGTGATGCTGGTCCTCACTGCCTCCTGGAACCCCTTCAAATGCCCCAGACAATTCGTGCTGCCCTCTCTGCTTTCCTGAGGACTCTATCCTCAAAAGCACCTTTTTCACTTTCGGCGCTGTCTGGAGCAAAAAAGACAAACGTCCAGCTTTGGCTGCCACAGCAAAGGTGCCAATGGGGAAAAAGTGATGCTGGTCCTCACTGCCTCCTGGAACCCCTTCAAATGCCCCAGACAATTTGGCCCTCTCTGCTTTCCTGAGGACTCTATCCTCAAAAGCACCTTTTTTCACTTTCGGCGCTGTCTGGAGCAAAAAAGACAAACGTCCAGCTTTGGCTGCCACAGCAAAGGTGCCAGCGGGAACAGTGAATTGCTGGTACCTCATCTGCCTCCTGGAACCCTTCCAAATGGCCCCAGAGCCCTCTCTGCTTTCCTGAGGACTCTATCCTCAAAAGCACCTTTTTTCACTTTCGGCGCTGTCTGGAGCAAAAAAGACAAACGTCCAGCTTTGGCTGCCACAGCAAAGGTGCCAGCGGGGAAAAGTGATGCTGGTCCTCACTGCCTCCTGGAACCCCTTCAAATGCCCCAGACAATTTGGCCCTCTCTGCTTTCCTGAGGACTCTATCCTCAAAAGCACCTTTTTTCACTTTCGGCGCTGTCTGGAGCAAAAAAGACAAACGTCCAGCTTTGGCTGCCACAGCAAAGGTGCCAGCGGGGAAAAGTGATGCTGGTCCTCACTGCCTCCTGGAACCCCTTCAAATGCCCCAGACAATTTGGCCCTCTCTGCTTTCCTGAGGACTCTATCCTCAAAAGCACCTTTTTTCACTTTCGGCGCTGTCTGGAGCAAAAAAGACAAACGTCCAGCTTTGGCTGCCACAGCAAAGGTGCCAGCGGGGAAAAGTGATGCTGGTCCTCACTGCCTCCTGGAACCCCTTCAAATGCCCCAGACAATTTGGCCCTCTCTGCTTTCCTGAGGACTCTATCCTCAAAAGCACCTTTTTTCACTTTTGGCGCTGTCTGGAGCAAAAAAGACAAACGTCCAGCTTTGGCTGCCACAGCAAAGGTGCCAGCGGGGAAAAGTGATGCTGGTCCTCACTGCCTCCTGGAACCCCTTCAAATGCCCCAGACAATTTGGCCCTCTCTGCTTTCCTGAGGACTCTATCCTCAAAAGCACCTTTTTTCACTTTTGGCGCTGTCTGGAGCAAAAAAGACAAACGTCCAGCTTTGGCTGCCACAGCAAAGGTGCCAGCGGGGAAAAGTGATGCTGGTCCTCACTGCCTCCTGGAACCCCTTCAAATGCCCCAGACAATTTGGCCCTCTCTGCTTTCCTGAGGACTCTATCCTCAAAAGCACCTTTTTTCACTTTCGGCGCTGTCTGGAGCAAAAAAGACAAACGTCCAGCTTTGGCTGCCACAGCAAAGGTGCCAGCGGGGAAAAGTGATGCTGGTCCTCACTGCCTCCTGGAACCCCTTCAAATGCCCCAGACAATTTGGCCCTCTCTGCTTTCCTGAGGACTCTATCCTCAAAAGCACCTTTTTTCACTTTCGGCGCTGTCTGGAGCAAAAAAGACAAACGTCCAGCTTTTGCTGCCACAGCAAAGGTGCCAGCGGGGAAAAGTGATGCTGGTCTCACTGCCTCCTGGAACCCCTTCAAATGCCCCAGACAATTTGGCCCTCTCTGCTTTCCTGAGGACTCTATCCTCAAAAGCACCTTTTTTCACTTTCGGCGCTCTCTGGAGCAAAAAAGACAAACGTCCAGCTTTTGCTGCCACAGCAAAGGTGCCAGCGGGGAAAAGTGATGCTGGTCCTCACTGCCTCCTGGAACCCCTTCAAATGCCCCAGACAATTTGGCCCTCTCTGCTTTCCTGAGGACTCTATCCTCAAAAGCACCTTTTTTCACTTTTGGCGCTGTCTGGAGCAAAAAAGACAAACATCCAGCTTTTGCTGCCACAGCAAAGGTGCCAATGGGGAAAAGTGATGCTGGTCCTCACTGCCTCCTGGAACCCCTTCAAATGCCCCCAGACAATTTGGCCCTCTCTGCTTTCCTGAGGACTTTATCCTCAAAAGCACCTTTTTTCACTTTCGGCGCCTCTCTGGAGCAAAAAAGACAAACGTCCAGCTTTTGCTGCCACAGCAAAGGTGCCAGCGG
>NW_028128255.1:0-27572 GCF_965231255.1 Vanellus vanellus
AGAGAGGGCCAAATTGTGTGGGGCATTTGAAGGGGTTCCAGGAGGCAGTGAGAAGCAGCATCACTTTTCCCCGCTGGCACCTTTGCTGTGGCAGCAAAAGCTGGACGTTTGTCTTTTTTGCTCCAAACAGCGCCGAAAGTGAAAAAAGGTGCTTTTGAGGATAGAGTGCGCAGGAAAGCAGAGAGGGCCAAATTGTGTGGGGCATTTGAAGGGGTTCCAGGAGGCAGTGAGAAGCAGCATCACTTTTCCCCGCTGGCACCTTTGCTGTGGCAGCAAAAGCTGGACGTTTGTCTTTTTTGCTCCAAACAGCGCCGAAAGTGAAAAAAGGTGCTTTTGAGGATAGACTTTTCAGGAAAGCAGAGAGGGCCAAATTGTGTGGGGCATTTGAAGGGGTTCCAGGAGGCAGTGAGAAGCAGCATCACTTTTCCCCGCTGGCACCTTTGCTGTGGCAGCAAAAGCTGGACGTTTATTTTTTGCTCCGGAGGGCGCCGAAAGTGAAAAAAGGTGCTTTTGAGGATAGAGTGCGCAGGAAAGCAGAGAGGGCCAAATTGTGTGGGGCATTTGAAGGGGTTCCAGGAGGCAGTGAGAAGCAGCATCACTTTTCCCCGCTGGCACCTTTGCTGTGGCAGCAAAAGCTGGACGTTTGTCTTTTTTGCTCCGGAGGGCGCCGAAAGTGAAAAAAGGTGCTTTTGAGGATATAGTCCTCAGGAAAGCAGAGAGGGCCAAATTGTGTGGGGCATTTGAAGGGGTTCCAGGAGGCAGTGAGAAGCAGCATCACTTTTCCCCGCTGGCACCTTTGCTGTGGCAGCAAAAGCTGGACGTTTGTCTTTTTTGCTCCAAACAGCGCCGAAAGTGAAAAAAGGTGCTTTTGAGGATAGAGTGCGCAGGAAAGCAGAGAGGGCCAAATTGTGTGGGGCATTTGAAGGGGTTCCAGGAGGCAGTGAGAAGCAGCATCACTTTTCCCCGCTGGCACCTTTGCTGTGGCAGCAAAAGCTGGACGTTTGTCTTTTTTGCTCCAAACAGCGCCGAAAGTGAAAAAAGGTGCTTTTGAGGATAGACTTTTCAGGAAAGCAGAGAGGGCCAAATTGTCTGGGGCATTTGAAGGGGTTCCAGGAGGCAGTGAGAAGCAGCATCACTTTTCCCCGCTGGCACCTTTGCTGTGGCAGCAAAAGCTGGACGTTTGTCTTTTTTGCTCCAAACAGCGCCGAAAGTGAAAAAAGGTGCTTTTGAGGATAGAGTGCGCAGGAAAGCAGAGAGGGCCAAATTGTCTGGGGCATTTGAAGGGGTTCCAGGAGGCAGTGAGAAGCAGCATCACTTTTCCCCGCTGGCACCTTTGCTGTGGCAGCAAAAGCTGGACGTTTGTCTTTTTTGCTCCGGAGGGCGCCGAAAGTGAAAAAAGGTGCTTTTGAGGATATAGTCCTCAGGAAAGCAGAGAGGGCCAAATTGTGTGGGGCATTTGAAGGGGTTCCAGGAGGCAGTGAGAAGCAGCATCACTTTTCCCCGCTGGCACCTTTGCTGTGGCAGCAAAAGCTGGACGTTTGTCTTTTTTGCTCCAAACAGCGCCGAAAGTGAAAAAAGGTGCTTTTGAGGATAGAGTGCGCAGGAAAGCAGAGAGGGCCAAATTGTCTGGGGCATTTGAAGGGGTTCCAGGAGGCAGTGAGAAGCAGCATCACTTTTCCCCGCTGGCACCTTTGCTGTGGCAGCAAAAGCTGGACGTTTGTCTTTTTTGCTCCAAACAGCGCCGAAAGTGAAAAAAGGTGCTTTTGAGGATAGAGTGCGCAGGAAAGCAGAGAGGGCCAAATTGTGTGGGGCATTTGAAGGGGTTCCAGGAGGCAGTGAGAAGCAGCATCACTTTTCCCCGCTGGCACCTTTGCTGTGGCAGCAAAAGCTGGACGTTTGTCTTTTTTGCTCCAAACAGCGCCGAAAGTGAAAAAAGGTGCTTTTGAGGATAGAGTGCGCAGGAAAGCAGAGAGGGCCAAATTGTGTGGGGCATTTGAAGGGGTTCCAGGAGGCAGTGAGAAGCAGCATCACTTTTCCCCGCTGGCACCTTTGCTGTGGCAGCAAAAGCTGGACGTTTATTTTTTGCTCCGGAGGGCGCCGAAAGTGAAAAAAGGTGCTTTTGAGGATAGAGTGCGCAGGAAAGCAGAGAGGGCCAAATTGTGTGGGGCATTTGAAGGGGTTCCAGGAGGCAGTGAGAAGCAGCATCACTTTTCCCCGCTGGCACCTCTGCTGTGGCAGCAAAAGCTGGACGTTTATTTTTTGCTCCGGAGGGCGCCGAAAGTGAAAAAAGGTGCTTTTGAGGATAGAGTCCTCAGGAAAGCAGAGAGGGCCAAATTGTCTGGGGCATTTGAAGGGGTTCCAGGAGGCAGTGAGAAGCAGCATCACTTTTCCCCGCTGGCACCTTTCCTGTGGCAGCAAAAGCTGGACGTTTGTCTTTTTTGCTCCAAACAGCGCCGAAAATGAAAAAAGGTGCTTTTGAGGATAGAGTGCGCAGGAAAGCAGAGAGGGCCAAATTGTGTGGGGCATTTGAAGGGGTTCCAGGAGGCAGTGAGAAGCAGCATCACTTTTCCCCGCTGGCACCTTTGCTGTGGCAGCAAAAGCTGGACGTTTGTCTTTTTTGCTCCAAACAGCGCCGAAAGTGAAAAAAGGTGCTTTTGAGGATAGACTTTTCAGGAAAGCAGAGAGGGCCAAATTGTGTGGGGCATTTGAAGGGGTTCCAGGAGGCAGTGAGAAGCAGCATCACTTTTCCCCGCTGGCACCTTTGCTGTGGCAGCAAAAGCTGGACGTTTGTCTTTTTTGCTCCAAACAGCGCCGAAAGTGAAAAAAGGTGCTTTTGAGGATAGAGTGCGCAGGAAAGCAGAGAGGGCCAAATTGTCTGGGGCATTTGAAGGGGTTCCAGGAGGCAGTGAGAAGCAGCATCACTTTTCCCCGCTGGCACCTTTGCTGTGGCAGCAAAAGCTGGACGTTTGTCTTTTTTGCTCCGGAGGGCGCCGAAAGTGAAAAAAGGTGCTTTTGAGGATATAGTCCTCAGGAAAGCAGAGAGGGCCAAATTGTGTGGGGCATTTGAAGGGGTTCCAGGAGGCAGTGAGAAGCAGCATCACTTTTCCCCGCTGGCACCTTTGCTGTGGCAGCAAAAGCTGGACGTTTGTCTTTTTTGCTCCAAACAGCGCCGAAAGTGAAAAAAGGTGCTTTTGAGGATAGAGTGCGCAGGAAAGCAGAGAGGGCCAAATTGTGTGGGGCATTTGAAGGGGTTCCAGGAGGCAGTGAGAAGCAGCATCACTTTTCCCCGCTGGCACCTTTGCTGTGGCAGCAAAAGCTGGACGTTTGTCTTTTTTGCTCCAAACAGCGCCGAAAGTGAAAAAAGGTGCTTTTGAGGATAGAGTGCGCAGGAAAGCAGAGAGGGCCAAATTGTCTGGGGCATTTGAAGGGGTTCCAGGAGGCAGTGAGAAGCAGCATCACTTTTCCCCGCTGGCACCTTTGCTGTGGCAGCAAAAGCTGGACGTTTGTCTTTTTTGCTCCAAACAGCGCCGAAAGTGAAAAAAGGTGCTTTTGAGGATAGACTTTTCAGGAAAGCAGAGAGGGCCAAATTGTGTGGGGCATTTGAAGGGGTTCCAGGAGGCAGTGAGAAGCAGCATCACTTTTCCCCGCTGGCACCTTTGCTGTGGCAGCAAAAGCTGGACGTTTATTTTTTGCTCCGGAGGGCGCCGAAAGTGAAAAAAGGTGCTTTTGAGGATAGAGTCCTCAGGAAAGCAGAGAGGGCCAAATTGTGTGGGGCATTTGAAGGGGTTCCAGGAGGCAGTGAGAAGCAGCATCACTTTTCCCCGCTGGCACCTCTGCTGTGGCAGCAAAAGCTGGACGTTTATTTTTTGCTCCGGAGGGCGCCGAAAGTGAAAAAAGGTGCTTTTGAGGATAGAGTCCTCAGGAAAGCAGAGAGGGCCAAATTGTGTGGGGCATTTGAAGGGGTTCCAGGAGGCAGTGAGAAGCAGCATCACTTTTCCCCGCTGGCACCTTTCCTGTGGCAGCAAAAGCTGGACGTTTGTCTTTTTTGCTCCAAACAGCGCCGAAAATGAAAAAAGGTGCTTTTGAGGATAGAGTGCGCAGGAAAGCAGAGAGGGCCAAATTGTGTGGGGCATTTGAAGGGGTTCCAGGAGGCAGTGAGAAGCAGCATCACTTTTCCCCGCTGGCACCTTTGCTGTGGCAGCAAAAGCTGGACGTTTGTCTTTTTTGCTCCAAACAGCGCCGAAAGTGAAAAAAGGTGCTTTTGAGGATAGAGTGCGCAGGAAAGCAGAGAGGGCCAAATTGTGTGGGGCATTTGAAGGGGTTCCAGGAGGCAGTGAGAAGCAGCGTCACTTTTCCCCGCTGGCACCTTTGCTGTGGCAGCAAAAGCTGGACGTTTGTCTTTTTTGCTCCAAACAGCGCCGAAAGTGAAAAAAGGTGCTTTTGAGGATAGACTTTTCAGGAAAGCAGAGAGGGCCAAATTGTGTGGGGCATTTGAAGGGGTTCCAGGAGGCAGTGAGAAGCAGCATCACTTTTCCCCGCTGGCACCTTTGCTGTGGCAGCAAAAGCTGGACGTTTGTCTTTTTTGCTCCAAACAGCGCCGAAAGTGAAAAAAGGTGCTTTTGAGGATAGACTTTTCAGGAAAGCAGAGAGGGCCAAATTCTGTGGGGCATTTGAAAGGGTTCCAGGAGGCAGTGAGAAGCAGCATCACTTTTCCCCGCTGGCACCTTTGCTGTGGCAGCAAAAGCTGGACATTTGTCTTTTTTGCTCCAAACAGCGCCGAAAGTGAAAAAAGGTGCTTTTGAGGATAGAGTCCTCAGGAAAGCAGAGAGGGCCAAATTGTGTGGGGCATTTGAAGGGGTTCCAGGAGGCAGTGAGAAGCAGCATCACTTTTCCCCGCTGGCACCTTTGCTGTGGCAGCAAAAGCTGGACGTTTGTCTTTTTTGCTCCAAACTGCGCCGAAAATGAAAAAAGGTGCTTTTGAGGATAGAGTGCGCAGGAAAGCAGAGAGGGCCAAATTGTGTGGGGCATTTGAAGGGGTTCCAGGAGGCAGTGAGAAGCAGCATCACTTTTCCCCGCTGGCACCTTTGCTGTGGCAGCAAAAGCTGGACGTTTGTCTTTTTTGCTCCAAACAGCGCCGAAAGTGAAAAAAGGTGCTTTTGAGGATAGAGTGCGCAGGAAAGCAGAGAGGGCCAAATTGTGTGGGGCATTTGAAGGGGTTCCAGGAGGCAGTGAGAAACAGCATCACTTTTCCCCGCTGGCACCTTTGCTGTGGCAGCAAAAGCTGGACGTTTGTCTTTTTTGCTCCGGAGGGCGCCGAAAGTGAAAAAAGGTGCTTTTGAGGATAGAGTGCGCAGGAAAGCAGAGAGGGCCAAATTGTGTGGGGCATTTGAAGGGGTTCCAGGAGGCAGTGAGAAGCAGCATCACTTTTCCCCGCTGGCACCTTTGCTGTGGCAGCAAAAGCTGGACGTTTGTCTTTTTTGCTCCAAACAGCGCCGAAAGTGAAAAAAGGTGCTTTTGAGGATAGACTTTTCAGGAAAGCAGAGAGGGCCAAATTGTGTGGGGCATTTGAAGGGGTTCCAGGAGGCAGTGAGAAGCAGCATCACTTTTCCCCGCTGGCACCTTTGCTGTGGCAGCAAAAGCTGGACGTTTGTCTTTTTTGCTCCAAACAGCGCCGAAAGTGAAAAAAGGTGCTTTTGAGGATAGAGTCCTCAGGAAAGCAGAGAGGGCCAAATTGTGTGGGGCATTTGAAGGGGTTCCAGGAGGCAGTGAGAAGCAGCATCACTTTTCCCCGCTGGCACCTTTGCTGTGGCAGCAAAAGCTGGACGTTTGTCTTTTTTGCTCCAAACAGCGCCGAAAGTGAAAAAAGGTGCTTTTGAGGATAGACTTTTCAGGAAAGCAGAGAGGGCCAAATTGTGTGGGGCATTTGAAGGGGTTCCAGGAGGCAGTGAGAAGCAGCATCACTTTTCCCCGCTGGCACCTTTGCTGTGGCAGCAAAAGCTGGACGTTTATTTTTTGCTCCGGAGGGCGCCGAAAGTGAAAAAAGGTGCTTTTGAGGATAGCGTGCGCAGGAAAGCAGAGAGGGCCAAATTGTGTGGGGCATTTGAAGGGGTTCCAGGAGGCAGTGAGAAGCAGCATCACTTTTCCCCGCTGGCACCTCTGCTGTGGCAGCAAAAGCTGGACGTTTGTCTTTTTTGCTCCGGAGGGCGCCGAAAGTGAAAAAAGGTGCTTTTGAGGATAGAGTCCTCAGGAAAGCAGAGAGGGCCAAATTGTCTGGGGCATTTGAAGGGGTTCCAGGAGGCAGTGAGAAGCAGCATCACTTTTCCCCGCTGGCACCTTTGCTGTGGCAGCAAAAGCTGGACGTTTGTCTTTTTTGCTCCAAACAGCGCCAAAAGTGAAAAAAGGTGCTTTTGAGGATAGACTTTTCAGGAAAGCAGAGAGGGCCAAATTGTGTGGGGCATTTGAAGGGGTTCCAGGAGGCAGTGAGAAGCAGCATCACTTTTCCCCGCTGGCACCTTTGCTGTGGCAGCAAAAGCTGGACGTTTATTTTTTGCTCCGGAGGGCGCCGAAAGTGAAAAAAGGTGCTTTTGAGGATAGCGTGCGCAGGAAAGCAGAGAGGGCCAAATTGTGTGGGGCATTTGAAGGGGTTCCAGGAGGCAGTGAGAAGCAGCATCACTTTTCCCCGCTGGCACCTCTGCTGTGGCAGCAAAAGCTGGACGTTTGTCTTTTTTGCTCCGGAGGGCGCCGAAAGTGAAAAAAGGTGCTTTTGAGGATAGACTTTTCAGGAAAGCAGAGAGGGCCAAATTGTGTGGGGCATTTGAAGGGGTTCCAGGAGGCAGTGAGAAGCAGCATCACTTTTCCCCGCTGGCACCTTTGCTGTGGCAGCAAAAGCTGGACGTTTGTCTTTTTTGCTCCAAACAGCGCCGAAAGTGAAAAAAGGTGCTTTTGAGGATAGACTTTTCAGGAAAGCAGAGAGGGCCAAATTGTCTGGGGCATTTGAAGGGGTTCCAGGAGGCAGTGAGAAGCAGCATCACTTTTCCCCGCTGGCACCTTTGCTGTGGCAGCAAAAGCTGGACGTTTGTCTTTTTTGCTCCGGAGGGCGCCGAAAGTGAAAAAAGGTGCTTTTGAGGATAGAGTGCGCAGGAAAGCAGAGAGGGCCAAATTGTGTGGGGCATTTGAAGGGGTTCCAGGAGGCAGTGAGAAGCAGCATCACTTTTCCCCGCTGGCACCTTTGCTGTGGCAGCAAAAGCTGGACGTTTGTCTTTTTTGCTCCAAACAGCGCCGAAAGTGAAAAAAGGTGCTTTTGAGGATAGACTTTTCAGGAAAGCAGAGAGGGCCAAATTGTCTGGGGCATTTGAAGGGGTTCCAGGAGGCAGTGAGGACCAGCATCACTTTTCCCCGCTGGCACCTTTGCTGTGGCAGCAAAAGCTGGACGTTTGTCTTTTTTGCTCCAAACAGCGCCGAAAGTGAAAAAAGGTGCTTTTGAGGATAGCGTGCGCAGGAAAGCAGAGAGGGCCAAATTGTGTGGGGCATTTGAAGGGGTTCCAGGAGGCAGTGAGAAGCAGCATCACTTTTCCCCGCTGGCACCTTTGCTGTGGCAGCAAAAGCTGGACGTTTGTCTTTTTTGCTCCGGAGGGCGCCGAAAGTGAAAAAAGGTGCTTTTGAGGATAGACTTTTCAGGAAAGCAGAGAGGGCCAAATTGTCTGGGGCATTTGAAGGGGTTCCAGGAGGCAGTGAGGACCAGCATCACTTTTCCCCGCTGGCACCTTTGCTGTGGCAGCAAAAGCTGGACGTTTGTCTTTTTTGCTCCAAACAGCGCCGAAAGTGAAAAAAGGTGCTTTTGAGGATAGCGTGCGCAGGAAAGCAGAGAGGGCCAAATTGTGTGGGGCATTTGAAGGGGTTCCAGGAGGCAGTGAGAAGCAGCATCACTTTTCCCCGCTGGCACCTTTGCTGTGGCAGCAAAAGCTGGACGTTTGTCTTTTTTGCTCCAAACAGCGCCGAAAGTGAAAAAAGGTGCTTTTGAGGATAGACTTTTCAGGAAAGCAGAGAGGGCCAAATTGTGTGGGGCATTTGAAGGGGTTCCAGGAGGCAGTGAGAAGCAGCATCACTTTTCCCCGCTGGCACCTTTGCTGTGGCAGCAAAAGCTGGACGTTTGTCTTTTTTGCTCCGGAGGGCGCCGAAAGTGAAAAAAGGTGCTTTTGAGGATAGACTTTTCAGGAAAGCAGAGAGGGCCAAATTGTCTGGGGCATTTGAAGGGGTTCCAGGAGGCAGTGAGAAGCAGCATCACTTTTCCCCGCTGGCACCTTTGCTGTGGCAGCAAAAGCTGGACGTTTGTCTTTTTTGCTCCAAACAGCGCCGAAAGTGAAAAAAGGTGCTTTTGAGGATAGCGTGCGCAGGAAAGCAGAGAGGGCCAAATTGTGTGGGGCATTTGAAGGGGTTCCAGGAGGCAGTGAGAAGCAGCATCACTTTTCCCCGCTGGCACCTTTGCTGTGGCAGCAAAAGCTGGACGTTTGTCTTTTTTGCTCCAAACAGCGCCGAAAGTGAAAAAAGGTGCTTTTGAGGATAGACTTTTCAGGAAAGCAGAGAGGGCCAAATTGTGTGGGGCATTTGAAGGGGTTCCAGGAGGCAGTGAGAAGCAGCATCACTTTTCCCCGCTGGCACCTTTCCTGTGGCAGCAAAAGCTGGACGTTTGTCTTTTTTGCTCCAAACTGCGCCGAAAATGAAAAAAGGTGCTTTTGAGGATAGAATGCGCAGGAAAGCAGAGAGGGCCAAATTGTGTGGGGCATTTGAAGGGGTTCCAGGAGGCAGTGAGAAGCAGCATCACTTTTCCCCGCTGGCACCTTTGCTGTGGCAGCAAAAGCTGGACGTTTGTCTTTTTTGCTCCAAACAGCGCCGAAAGTCAAAAAAGGTGCTTTTGAGGATAGACTTTTCAGGAAAGCAGAGAGGGCCAAATTGTCTGGGGCATTTGAAGGGGTTCCAGGAGGCAGTGAGGACCAGCATCACTTTTCCCCGCTGGCACCTTTGCTGTGGCAGCAAAAGCTGGACGTTTGTCTTTTTTGCTCCAAACAGCGCCGAAAGTGAAAAAAGGTGCTTTTGAGGATAGACTTTTCAGGAAAGCAGAGAGGGCCAAATTGTGTGGGGCATTTGAAGGGGTTCCAGGAGGCAGTGAGAAGCAGCATCACTTTTCCCCGCTGGCACCTTTGCTGTGGCAGCAAAAGCTGGACGTTTGTCTTTTTTGCTCCAAACAGCGCCGAAAGTGAAAAAAGGTGCTTTTGAGGATAGAGTCCTCAGGAAAGCAGAGAGGGCCAAATTGTGTGGGGCATTTGAAGGGGTTCCAGGAGGCAGTGAGAAGCAGCATCACTTTTCCCCGCTGGCACCTTTGCTGTGGCAGCAAAAGCTGGACGTTTGTCTTTTTTGCTCCAAACAGCGCCGAAAATGAAAAAAGGTGCTTTTGAGGATAGAGTGCGCAGGAAAGCAGAGAGGGCCAAATTGTGTGGGGCATTTGAAGGGGTTCCAGGAGGCAGTGAGAAGCAGCATCACTTTTCCCCGCTGGCACCTTTGCTGTGGCAGCAAAAGCTGGACGTTTGTCTTTTTTGCTCCAAACAGCGCCGAAAGTGAAAAAAGGTGCTTTTGAGGATAGAGTGCGCAGGAAAGCAGAGAGGGCCAAATTGTGTGGGGCATTTGAAGGGGTTCCAGGAGGCAGTGAGAAGCAGCGTCACTTTTCCCCGCTGGCACCTTTGCTGTGGCAGCAAAAGCTGGACGTTTGTCTTTTTTGCTCCAAACAGCGCCGAAAGTGAAAAAAGGTGCTTTTGAGGATAGCGTGCGCAGGAAAGCAGAGAGGGCCAAATTGTGTGAGGCATTTGAAGGGGTTCCAGGAGGCAGTGAGAAGCAGCATCACTTTTCCCCGCTGGCACCTTTGCTGTGGCAGCAAAAGCTGGACGTTTGTCTTTTTTGCTCCAAACAGCGCCGAAAGTGAAAAAAGGTGCTTTTGAGGATAGACTTTTCAGGAAAGCAGAGAGGGCCAAATTGTGTGGGGCATTTGAAAGGGTTCCAGGAGGCAGTGAGAAGCAGCATCACTTTTCCCCGCTGGCACCTTTGCTGTGGCAGCAAAAGCTGGACATTTGTCTTTTTTGCTCCAAACAGCGCCGAAAGTGAAAAAAGGTGCTTTTGAGGATAGAGTCCTCAGGAAAGCAGAGAGGGCCAAATTGTGTGGGGCATTTGAAGGGGTTCCAGGAGGCAGTGAGAAGCAGCATCACTTTTCCCCGCTGGCACCTTTCCTGTGGCAGCAAAAGCTGGACGTTTGTCTTTTTTGCTCCAAACAGCGCCGAAAATGAAAAAAGGTGCTTTTGAGGATAGACTTTTCAGGAAAGCAGAGAGGGCCAAATTGTCTGGGGCATTTGAAGGGGTTCCAGGAGGCAGTGAGAAGCAGCATCACTTTTCCCCGCTGGCACCTTTGCTGTGGCAGCAAAAGCTGGACGTTTGTCTTTTTTGCTCCAAACAGCGCCGAAAATGAAAAAAGGTGCTTTTGAGGATAGAGTGCGCAGGAAAGCAGAGAGGGCCAAATTGTGTGGGGCATTTGAAAGGGTTCCAGGAGGCAGTGAGAAGCAGCATCACTTTTCCCCGCTGGCACCTTTGCTGTGGCAGCAAAAGCTGGACATTTGTCTTTTTTGCTCCAAACAGCGCCGAAAGTGAAAAAAGGTGCTTTTGAGGATAGAGTGCGCAGGAAAGCAGAGAGGGCCAAATTGTCTGGGGCATTTGAAGGGGTTCCAGGAGGCAGTGAGAAGCAGCATCACTTTTCCCCGCTGGCACCTTTGCTGTGGCAGCAAAAGCTGGACGTTTGTCTTTTTTGCTCCAAACAGCGCCGAAAGTGAAAAAAGGTGCTTTTGAGGATAGACTTTTCAGGAAAGCAGAGAGGGCCAAATTGTCTGGGGCATTTGAAGGGGTTCCAGGAGGCAGTGAGAAGCAGCATCACTTTTCCCCGCTGGCACCTTTGCTGTGGCAGCAAAAGCTGGACGTTTGTCTTTTTTGCTCCAAACAGCGCCGAAAGTGAAAAAAGGTGCTTTTGAGGATAGAGTGCGCAGGAAAGCAGAGAGGGCCAAATTGTCTGGGGCATTTGAAGGGGTTCCAGGAGGCAGTGAGAAGCAGCATCACTTTTCCCCGCTGGCACCTTTGCTGTGGCAGCAAAAGCTGGACGTTTGTCTTTTTTGCTCCAAACAGCGCCGAAAGTGAAAAAAGGTGCTTTTGACGATAGCGTGCGCAGGAAAGCACAGAGGGCCAAATTGTCTGGGGCATTTGAAGGGGTTCCAGGAGGCAGTGAGAAGCAGCATCACTTTTCCCCGCTGGCACCTTTGCTGTGGCAGCAAAAGCTGGACGTTTGTCTTTTTTGCTCCAAACAGCGCCGAAAGTGAAAAAAGGTGCTTTTGAGGATAGACTTTTCAGGAAAGCAGAGAGGGCCAAATTGTGTGGGGCATTTGAAGGGGTTCCAGGAGGCAGTGAGAAGCAGCATCACTTTTCCCCGCTGGCACCTTTGCTGTGGCAGCAAAAGCTGGACGTTTGTCTTTTTTGCTCCAAACAGCGCCGAAAGTGAAAAAAGGTGCTTTTGAGGATAGACTTTTCAGGAAAGCAGAGAGGGCCAAATTGTGTGGGGCATTTGAAGGGGTTCCAGGAGGCAGTGAGAAGCAGCATCACTTTTCCCCGCTGGCACCTTTGCTGTGGCAGCAAAAGCTGGACGTTTGTCTTTTTTGCTCCGGAGGGCGCCGAAAGTGAAAAAAGGTGCTTTTGAGGATAGACTTTTCAGGAAAGCAGAGAGGGCCAAATTGTGTGGGGCATTTGAAGGGGTTCCAGGAGGCAGTGAGAAGCAGCATCACTTTTCCCCGCTGGCACCTTTGCTGTGGCAGCAAAAGCTGGACGTTTGTCTTTTTTGCTCCAAACAGCGCCGAAAGTGAAAAAAGGTGCTTTTGAGGATAGACTTTTCAGGAAAGCAGAGAGGGCCAAATTGTGTGGGGCATTTGAAGGGGTTCCAGGAGGCAGTGAGAAGCAGCATCACTTTTCCCCGCTGGCACCTTTGCTGTGGCAGCAAAAGCTGGACGTTTGTCTTTTTTGCTCCAAACAGCGCCGAAAGTGAAAAAAGGTGCTTTTGAGGATAGACTTTTCAGGAAAGCAGAGAGGGCCAAATTGTCTGGGGCATTTGAAGGGGTTCCAGGAGGCAGTGAGAAGCAGCATCACTTTTCCCCGCTGGCACCTTTGCTGTGGCAGCAAAAGCTGGACGTTTGTCTTTTTTGCTCCGGAGGGCGCCGAAAGTGAAAAAAGGTGCTTTTGAGGATAGAGTCCTCAGGAAAGCAGAGAGGGCCAAATTGTGTGGGGCATTTGAAGGGGTTCCAGGAGGCAGTGAGAAGCAGCATCACTTTTCCCCGCTGGCACCTTTGCTGTGGCAGCAAAAGCTGGACGTTTGTCTTTTTTGCTCCAAACAGCGCCGAAAGTGAAAAAAGGTGCTTTTGAGGATAGAGTGCGCAGGAAAGCAGAGAGGGCCAAATTGTGTGGGGCATTTGAAGGGGTTCCAGGAGGCAGTGAGGACCAGCATCACTTTTCCCCGCTGGCACCTTTGCTGTGGCAGCAAAAGCTGGACGTTTGTCTTTTTTGCTCCAAACAGCGCCGAAAGTGAAAAAAGGTGCTTTTGAGGATAGACTTTTCAGGAAAGCAGAGAGGGCCAAATTGTGTGGGGCATTTGAAGGGGTTCCAGGAGGCAGTGAGAAGCAGCATCACTTTTCCCCGCTGGCACCTTTGCTGTGGCAGCAAAAGCTGGACGTTTGTCTTTTTTGCTCCAAACAGCGCCGAAAGTGAAAAAAGGTGCTTTTGAGGATAGACTTTTCAGGAAAGCAGAGAGGGCCAAATTGTGTGGGGCATTTGAAGGGGTTCCAGGAGGCAGTGAGAAGCAGCATCACTTTTCCCCGCTGGCACCTTTGCTGTGGCAGCAAAAGCTGGACGTTTATTTTTTGCTCCGGAGGGCGCCGAAAGTGAAAAAAGGTGCTTTTGAGGATAGCGTGCGCAGGAAAGCAGAGAGGGCCAAATTGTGTGGGGCATTTGAAGGGGTTCCAGGAGGCAGTGAGAAGCAGCATCACTTTTCCCCGCTGGCACCTCTGCTGTGGCAGCAAAAGCTGGACGTTTGTCTTTTTTGCTCCGGAGGGCGCCGAAAGTGAAAAAAGGTGCTTTTGAGGATAGACTTTTCAGGAAAGCAGAGAGGGCCAAATTGTGTGGGGCATTTGAAGGGGTTCCAGGAGGCAGTGAGAAGCAGCATCACTTTTCCCCGCTGGCACCTTTGCTGTGGCAGCAAAAGCTGGACGTTTGTCTTTTTTGCTCCGGAGGGCGCCGAAAGTGAAAAAAGGTGCTTTTGAGGATAGACTTTTCAGGAAAGCAGAGAGGGCCAAATTGTGTGGGGCATTTGAAGGGGTTCCAGGAGGCAGTGAGAAGCAGCATCACTTTTCCCCGCTGGCACCTTTGCTGTGGCAGCAAAAGCTGGACGTTTGTCTTTTTTGCTCCAAACAGCGCCGAAAGTGAAAAAAGGTGCTTTTGAGGATAGACTTTTCAGGAAAGCAGAGAGGGCCAAATTGTGTGGGGCATTTGAAGGGGTTCCAGGAGGCAGTGAGGACCAGCATCACTTTTCCCCGCTGGCACCTTTGCTGTGGCAGCAAAAGCTGGACGTTTGTCTTTTTTGCTCCAAACAGCGCCGAAAGTGAAAAAAGGTGCTTTTGAGGATAGCGTGCGCAGGAAAGCAGAGAGGGCCAAATTGTGTGGGGCATTTGAAGGGGTTCCAGGAGGCAGTGAGAAGCAGCATCACTTTTCCCCGCTGGCACCTTTGCTGTGGCAGCAAAAGCTGGACGTTTGTCTTTTTTGCTCCAAACAGCGCCGAAAGTGAAAAAAGGTGCTTTTGAGGATAGAGTCCTCAGGAAAGCAGAGAGGGCCAAATTGTGTGGGGCATTTGAAGGGGTTCCAGGAGGCAGTGAGAAGCAGCATCACTTTTCCCCGCTGGCACCTTTGCTGTGGCAGCAAAAGCTGGACGTTTGTCTTTTTTGCTCCAAACAGCGCCGAAAATGAAAAAAGGTGCTTTTGAGCATAGAGTGCGCAGGAAAGCAGAGAGGGCCAAATTGTGTGGGGCATTTGAAGGGGTTCCAGGAGGCAGTGAGAAGCGGCATCACTTTTCCCCGCTGGCACCTTTGCTGTGGCAGCAAAAGCTGGACGTTTGTCTTTTTTGCTCCAAACAGCGCCGAAAGTGAAAAAAGGTGCTTTTGAGGATAGACTTTTCAGGAAAGCAGAGAGGGCCAAATTGTGTGGGGCATTTGAAGGGGTTCCAGGAGGCAGTGAGAAGCAGCATCACTTTTCCCCGCTGGCACCTTTGCTGTGGCAGCAAAAGCTGGACGTTTGTCTTTTTTGCTCCAAACAGCGCCGAAAGTGAAAAAAGGTGCTTTTGAGGATAGAGTGCGCAGGAAAGCAGAGAGGGCCAAATTGTCTGGGGCATTTGAAGGGGTTCCAGGAGGCAGTGAGAAGCAGCATCACTTTTCCCCGCTGGCACCTTTGCTGTGGCAGCAAAAGCTGGACGTTTGTCTTTTTTGCTCCAAACAGCGCCGAAAGTGAAAAAAGGTGCTTTTGAGGATAGAGTGCGCAGGAAAGCAGAGAGGGCCAAATTGTCTGGGGCATTTGAAGGGGTTCCAGGAGGCAGTGAGAAGCAGCATCACTTTTCCCCGCTGGCACCTTTGCTGTGGCAGCAAAAGCTGGACGTTTGTCTTTTTTGCTCCAAACAGCGCCGAAAGTGAAAAAAGGTGCTTTTGAGGATAGCGTGCGCAGGAAAGCAGAGAGGGCCAAATTGTCTGGGGCATTTGAAGGGGTTCCAGGAGGCAGTGAGAAGCAGCATCACTTTTCCCCGCTGGCACCTTTGCTGTGGCAGCAAAAGCTGGACGTTTGTCTTTTTTGCTCCAAACAGCGCCGAAAGTGAAAAAAGGTGCTTTTGAGGATAGACTTTTCAGGAAAGCAGAGAGGGCCAAATTGTGTGGGGCATTTGAAGGGGTTCCAGGAGGCAGTGAGAAGCAGCATCACTTTTCCCCGCTGGCACCTTTGCTGTGGCAGCAAAAGCTGGACGTTTGTCTTTTTTGCTCCAAACAGCGCCGAAAGTGAAAAAAGGTGCTTTTGAGGATAGACTTTTCAGGAAAGCAGAGAGGGCCAAATTGTGTGGGGCATTTGAAGGGGTTCCAGGAGGCAGTGAGAAGCAGCATCACTTTTCCCCGCTGGCACCTTTGCTGTGGCAGCAAAAGCTGGACGTTTGTCTTTTTTGCTCCAAACAGCGCCGAAAGTGAAAAAAGGTGCTTTTGAGGATAGACTTTTCAGGAAAGCAGAGAGGGCCAAATTGTCTGGGGCATTTGAAGGGGTTCCAGGAGGCAGTGAGAAGCAGCATCACTTTTCCCCGCTGGCACCTCTGCTGTGGCAGCAAAAGCTGGACGTTTGTCTTTTTTGCTCCGGAGGGCGCCGAAAGTGAAAAAAGGTGCTTTTGAGGATAGAGTCCTCAGGAAAGCAGAGAGGGCCAAATTGTCTGGGGCATTTGAAGGGGTTCCAGGAGGCAGTGAGAAGCAGCATCACTTTTCCCCGCTGGCACCTTTGCTGTGGCAGCAAAAGCTGGACGTTTGTCTTTTTTGCTCCAAACAGCGCCGAAAGTGAAAAAAGGTGCTTTTGAGGATAGAGTCCTCAGGAAAGCAGAGAGGGCCAAATTGTGTGGGGCATTTGAAGGGGTTCCAGGAGGCAGTGAGAAGCAGCATCACTTTTCCCCGCTGGCACCTTTGCTGTGGCAGCAAAAGCTGGACGTTTGTCTTTTTTGCTCCAAACAGCGCCGAAAGTGAAAAAAGGTGCTTTTGAGGATAGAGTGCGCAGGAAAGCAGAGAGGGCCAAATTGTGTGGGGCATTTGAAGGGGTTCCAGGAGGCAGTGAGAAGCAGCATCACTTTTCCCCGCTGGCACCTTTGCTGTGGCAGCAAAAGCTGGACGTTTGTCTTTTTTGCTCCAAACAGCGCCGAAAGTGAAAAAAGGTGCTTTTGAGGATAGACTTTTCAGGAAAGCAGAGAGGGCCAAATTGTGTGGGGCATTTGAAGGGGTTCCAGGAGGCAGTGAGAAGCAGCATCACTTTTCCCCGCTGGCACCTTTGCTGTGGCAGCAAAAGCTGGACGTTTGTCTTTTTTGCTCCAAACAGCGCCGAAAGTGAAAAAAGGTGCTTTTGAGGATAGACTTTTCAGGAAAGCAGAGAGGGCCAAATTGTGTGGGGCATTTGAAGGGGTTCCAGGAGGCAGTGAGAAGCAGCATCACTTTTCCCCGCTGGCACCTTTGCTGTGGCAGCAAAAGCTGGACGTTTATTTTTTGCTCCGGAGGGCGCCGAAAGTGAAAAAAGGTGCTTTTGAGGATAGCGTGCGCAGGAAAGCAGAGAGGGCCAAATTGTGTGGGGCATTTGAAGGGGTTCCAGGAGGCAGTGAGAAGCAGCATCACTTTTCCCCGCTGGCACCTCTGCTGTGGCAGCAAAAGCTGGACGTTTGTCTTTTTTGCTCCGGAGGGCGCCGAAAGTGAAAAAAGGTGCTTTTGAGGATAGACTTTTCAGGAAAGCAGAGAGGGCCAAATTGTGTGGGGCATTTGAAGGGGTTCCAGGAGGCAGTGAGAAGCAGCATCACTTTTCCCCGCTGGCACCTTTGCTGTGGCAGCAAAAGCTGGACGTTTGTCTTTTTTGCTCCAAACAGCGCCGAAAGTGAAAAAAGGTGCTTTTGAGGATAGACTTTTCAGGAAAGCAGAGAGGGCCAAATTGTCTGGGGCATTTGAAGGGGTTCCAGGAGGCAGTGAGAAGCAGCATCACTTTTCCCCGCTGGCACCTTTGCTGTGGCAGCAAAAGCTGGACGTTTGTCTTTTTTGCTCCAAACAGCGCCGAAAGTGAAAAAAGGTGCTTTTGAGGATAGACTTTTCAGGAAAGCAGAGAGGGCCAAATTGTCTGGGGCATTTGAAGGGGTTCCAGGAGGCAGTGAGAAGCAGCATCACTTTTCCCCGCTGGCACCTTTGCTGTGGCAGCAAAAGCTGGACGTTTGTCTTTTTTGCTCCAAACAGCGCCGAAAGTGAAAAAAGGTGCTTTTGAGGATAGCGTGCGCAGGAAAGCAGAGAGGGCCAAATTGTGTGGGGCATTTGAAGGGGTTCCAGGAGGCAGTGAGAAGCAGCATCACTTTTCCCTGCTGGCACCTTTGCTGTGGCAGCAAAAGCTGGACGTTTGTCTTTTTTGCTCCAAACAGCGCCGAAAGTGAAAAAAGGTGCTTTTGAGGATAGAGTCCTCAGGAAAGCAGAGAGGGCCAAATTGTGTGGGGCATTTGAAGGGGTTCCAGGAGGCAGTGAGAAGCAGCATCACTTTTCCCCGCTGGCACCTTTGCTGTGGCAGCAAAAGCTGGACGTTTGTCTTTTTTGCTCCAAACAGCGCCGAAAGTGAAAAAAGGTGCTTTTGAGGATAGAGTGCGCAGGAAAGCAGAGAGGGCCAAATTGTGTGGGGCATTTGAAGGGGTTCCAGGAGGCAGTGAGGACCAGCATCACTTTTCCCGCTGGCACCTTTGCTGTGGCAGCAAAAGCTGGACGTTTGTCTTTTTTGCTCCGGAGGGCGCCGAAAGTGAAAAAAGGTGCTTTTGAGGATAGAGTCCTCAGGAAAGCAGAGAGGGCCAAATTGTGTGGGGCATTTGAAGGGGTTCCAGGAGGCAGTGAGGACCAGCATCACTTTTCCCCGCTGGCACCTTTGCTGTGGCAGCAAAAGCTGGACGTTTGTCTTTTTTGCTCCAAACAGCGCCGAAAGTGAAAAAAGGTGCTTTTGAGGATAGACTTTTCAGGAAAGCAGAGAGGGCCAAATTGTCTGGGGCATTTGAAGGGGTTCCAGGAGGCAGTGAGGACCAGCATCACTTTTCCCCGCTGGCACCTTTGCTGTGGCAGCAAAAGCTGGACGTTTGTCTTTTTTGCTCCAAACAGCGCCGAAAGTGAAAAAAGGTGCTTTTGAGGATAGCGTGCGCAGGAAAGCAGAGAGGGCCAAATTGTGTGGGGCATTTGAAGGGGTTCCAGGAGGCAGTGAGAAGCAGCATCACTTTTCCCCGCTGGCACCTTTGCTGTGGCAGCAAAAGCTGGACGTTTGTCTTTTTTGCTCCAAACAGCGCCGAAAGTGAAAAAAGGTGCTTTTGAGGATAGAGTCCTCAGGAAAGCAGAGAGGGCCAAATTGTGTGGGGCATTTGAAGGGGTTCCAGGAGGCAGTGAGAAGCAGCATCACTTTTCCCCGCTGGCACCTTTGCTGTGGCAGCAAAAGCTGGACGTTTGTCTTTTTTGCTCCAAACAGCGCCGAAAATGAAAAAAGGTGCTTTTGAGGATAGAGTGCGCAGGAAAGCAGAGAGGGCCAAATTGTGTGGGGCATTTGAAGGGGTTCCAGGAGGCAGTGAGAACCAGCATCACTTTTCCCCGCTGGCACCTTTGCTGTGGCAGCAAAAGCTGGACGTTTGTCTTTTTTGCTCCAAACAGCGCCGAAAGTGAAAAAAGGTGCTTTTGAGGATAGACTTTTCAGGAAAGCAGAGAGGGCCAAATTGTGTGGGGCATTTGAAGGGGTTCCAGGAGGCAGTGAGGACCAGCATCACTTTTCCCCGCTGGCACCTTTGCTGTGGCAGCAAAAGCTGGACGTTTGTCTTTTTTGCTCCAAACAGCGCCGAAAGTGAAAAAAGGTGCTTTTGAGGATAGCGTGCGCAGGAAAGCAGAGAGGGCCAAATTGTGTGGGGCATTTGAAGGGGTTCCAGGAGGCAGTGAGAAGCAGCATCACTTTTCCCCGCTGGCACCTTTGCTGTGGCAGCAAAAGCTGGACGTTTGTCTTTTTTGCTCCAAACAGCGCCGAAAGTGAAAAAAGGTGCTTTTGAGGATAGAGTCCTCAGGAAAGCAGAGAGGGCCAAATTGTGTGGGGCATTTGAAGGGGTTCCAGGAGGCAGTGAGAAGCAGCATCACTTTTCCCCGCTGGCACCTTTCCTGTGGCAGCAAAAGCTGGACGTTTGTCTTTTTTGCTCCAAACAGCGCCGAAAATGACAAAAGGTGCTTTTGAGGATAGAGTGCGCAGGAAAGCAGAGAGGGCCAAATTGTGTGGGGCATTTGAAGGGGTTCCAGGAGGCAGTGAGAAGCAGCATCACTTTTCCCCGCTGGCACCTTTGCTGTGGCAGCAAAAGCTGGACGTTTGTCTTTTTTGCTCCAAACAGCGCCGAAAGTGAAAAAAGGTGCTTTTGAGGATAGAGTGCGCAGGAAAGCAGAGAGGGCCAAATTGTGTGGGGCATTTGAAGGGGTTCCAGGAGGCAGTGAGAAGCAGCGTCACTTTTCCCCGCTGGCACCTTTGCTGTGGCAGCAAAAGCTGGACGTTTGTCTTTTTTGCTCCAAACAGCGCCGAAAGTGAAAAAAGGTGCTTTTGAGGATAGACTTTTCAGGAAAGCAGAGAGGGCCAAATTGTGTGGGGCATTTGAAGGGGTTCCAGGAGGCAGTGAGAAGCAGCGTCACTTTTCCCCGCTGGCACCTTTGCTGTGGCAGCAAAAGCTGGACGTTTGTCTTTTTTGCTCCAAACAGCGCCGAAAGTGAAAAAAGGTGCTTTTGAGGATAGACTTTTCAGGAAAGCAGAGAGGGCCAAATTGTGTGGGGCATTTGAAAGGGTTCCAGGAGGCAGTGAGAAGCAGCATCACTTTTCCCCGCTGGCACCTTTGCTGTGGCAGCAAAAGCTGGACGTTTGTCTTTTTTGCTCCAAACAGCGCCGAAAGTGAAAAAAGGTGCTTTTGAGGATAGACTTTTCAGGAAAGCAGAGAGGGCCAAATTGTCTGGGGCATTTGAAGGGGTTCCAGGAGGCAGTGAGAAGCAGCATCACTTTTCCCCGCTGGCACCTTTGCTGTGGCAGCAAAAGCTGGACGTTTGTCTTTTTTGCTCCAAACAGCGCCGAAAGTGAAAAAAGGTGCTTTTGAGGATAGCGTGCGCAGGAAAGCACAGAGGGCCAAATTGTGTGGGGCATTTGAAGGGGTTCCAGGAGGCAGTGAGAAGCAGCATCACTTTTCCCCGCTGGCACCTTTGCTGTGGCAGCAAAAGCTGGACGTTTGTCTTTTTTGCTCCAAACAGCGCCGAAAATGAAAAAAGGTGCTTTTGAGGATAGAGTGCGCAGGAAAGCAGAGAGGGCCAAATTGTGTGGGGCATTTGAAGGGGTTCCAGGAGGCAGTGAGAAGCAGCATCACTTTTCCCCGCTGGCACCTTTGCTGTGGTAGCAAAAGCTGGACGTTTGTCTTTTTTGCTCCAAACAGCGCCGAAAGTGAAAAAAGGTGCTTTTGAGGATAGAGTGCGCAGGAAAGCAGAGAGGGCCAAATTGTGTGGGGCATTTGAAGGGG
Source organism: Vanellus vanellus (assembly GCF_965231255.1). NCBI lineage: Eukaryota > Metazoa > Chordata > Aves > Charadriiformes > Charadriidae > Vanellus > Vanellus vanellus. The sequence goes on from NW_028128255.1 coordinate 20,423, forward strand.
TTCCAGGAGGCAGTGAGAAGCAGCGTCACTTTTCCGCGCTGGCACCTTTGCTGTGGCAGCAAAAGCTGGACGTTTGTCTTTTTTGCTCCAAACAGCGCCGAAAGTGAAAAAAGGTGCTTTTGAGGATAGACTTTTCAGGAAAGCAGAGAGGGCCAAATTGTGTGGGGCATTTGAAGGGGTTCCAGGAGGCAGTGAGAAGCAGCATCACTTTTCCCCGCTGGCACCTTTGCTGTGGCAGCAAAAGCTGGACATTTGTCTTTTTTGCTCCAAACAGCGCCGAAAGTGAAAAAAGGTGCTTTTGAGGATAGAGTGCGCAGGAAAGCAGAGAGGGCCAAATTGTCTGGGGCATTTGAAGGGGTTCCAGGAGGCAGTGAGAAGCAGCATCACTTTTCCCCGCTGGCACCTTTGCTGTGGCAGCAAAAGCTGGACGTTTGTCTTTTTTGCTCCGGAGGGCGCCGAAAGTGAAAAAACGTGCTTTTGAGGATAGACTTTTCAGGAAAGCAGAGAGGGCCAAATTGTGTGGGGCATTTGAAGGGGTTCCAGGAGGCAGTGAGAAGCAGCATCACTTTTCCCCGCTGGCACCTTTGCTGTGGCAGCAAAAGCTGGACGTTTGTCTTTTTTGCTCCAAACAGCGCCGAAAGTGAAAAAAGGTGCTTTTGAGGATAGCGTGCGCAGGAAAGCACAGAGGGCCAAATTGTCTGGGGCATTTGAAGGGGTTCCAGGAGGCAGTGAGAAGCAGCATCACTTTTCCCCGCTGGCACCTTTGCTGTGGCAGCAAAAGCTGGACGTTTGTCTTTTTTGCTCCAAACAGCGCCGAAAGTGAAAAAAGGTGCTTTTGAGGATAGACTTTTCAGGAAAGCAGAGAGGGCCAAATTGTGTGGGGCATTTGAAGGGGTTCCAGGAGGCAGTGAGAAGCAGCATCACTTTTCCCCGCTGGCACCTTTGCTGTGGCAGCAAAAGCTGGACGTTTGTCTTTTTTGCTCCAAACAGCGCCGAAAGTGAAAAAAGGTGCTTTTGAGGATAGACTTTTCAGGAAAGCAGAGAGGGCCAAATTGTCTGGGGCATTTGAAGGGGTTCCAGGAGGCAGTGAGAAGCAGCATCACTTTTCCCCGCTGGCACCTTTGCTGTGGCAGCAAAAGCTGGACGTTTGTCTTTTTTGCTCCAAACAGCGCCGAAAATGAAAAAAGGTGCTTTTGAGGATAGAGTGCGCAGGAAAGCAGAGAGGGCCAAATTGTGTGGGGCATTTGAAGGGGTTCCAGGAGGCAGTGAGAAGCAGCATCACTTTTCCCCGCTGGCACCTTTGCTGTGGCAGCAAAAGCTGGACGTTTGTCTTTTTTGCTCCAAACAGCGCCGAAAGTGAAAAAAGGTGCTTTTGAGGATAGAGTGCGCAGGAAAGCAGAGAGGGCCAAATTGTGTGGGGCATTTGAAGGGGTTCCAGGAGGCAGTGAGAAGCAGCGTCACTTTTCCCCGCTGGCACCTTTGCTGTGGCAGCAAAAGCTGGACGTTTGTCTTTTTTGCTCCAAACAGCGCCGAAAGTGAAAAAAGGTGCTTTTGAGGATAGACTTTTCAGGAAAGCAGAGAGGGCCAAATTGTGTGGGGCATTTGAAGGGGTTCCAGGAGGCAGTGAGAAGCAGCATCACTTTTCCCCGCTGGCACCTTTGCTGTGGCAGCAAAAGCTGGACATTTGTCTTTTTTGCTCCAAACAGCGCCGAAAGTGAAAAAAGGTGCTTTTGAGGATAGAGTGCGCAGGAAAGCAGAGAGGGCCAAATTGTCTGGGGCATTTGAAGGGGTTCCAGGAGGCAGTGAGAAGCAGCATCACTTTTCCCCCGCTGGCACCTTTGCTGTGGCAGCAAAAGCTGGACGTTTGTCTTTTTTGCTCCGGAGGGCGCCGAAAGTGAAAAAAGGTGCTTTTGAGGATAGAGTGCGCAGGAAAGCAGAGAGGGCCAATTTGTCTGGGGCATTTGAAGGGGTTCCAGGAGGCAGTGAGAAGCAGCATCACTTTTCCCCGCTGGCACCTTTGCTGTGGCAGCAAAAGCTGGACGTTTGTCTTTTTTGCTCCAAACAGCGGCGAAAGTGAAAAAAGGTGCTTTTGAGGATAGAGTGCGCAGGAAAGCAGAGAGGGCCAAATTGTGTGGGGCATTTGAAGGGGTTCCAGGAGGCAGTGAGAAGCAGCATCACTTTTCCCCGCTGGCACCTTTGCTGTGGCAGCAAAAGCTGGACGTTTGTCTTTTTTGCTCCAAACAGCGCCGAAAGTGAAAAAAGGTGCTTTTGAGGATAGAGTGCGCAGGAAAGCAGAGAGGGCCAAATTGTGTGGGGCATTTGAAGGGGTTCCAGGAGGCAGTGAGAAGCAGCGTCACTTTTCCCCGCTGGCACCTTTGCTGTGGCAGCAAAAGCTGGACGTTTGTCTTTTTTGCTCCAAACAGCGCCGAAAGTGAAAAAAGGTGCTTTTGAGGATAGACTTTTCAGGAAAGCAGAGAGGGCCAAATTGTGTGGGGCATTTGAAGGGGTTCCAGGAGGCAGTGAGAAGCAGCATCACTTTTCCCCGCTGGCACCTTTGCTGTGGCAGCAAAAGCTGGACATTTGTCTTTTTTGCTCCAAACAGCGCCGAAAGTGAAAAAAGGTGCTTTTGAGGATAGAGTGCGCAGGAAAGCAGAGAGGGCCAAATTGTGTGGGGCATTTGAAGGGGTTCCAGGAGGCAGTGAGAAGCAGCATCACTTTTCCCCGCTGGCACCTTTGCTGTGGCAGCAAAAGCTGGACGTTTGTCTTTTTTGCTCCGGAGGGCGCCGAAAGTGAAAAAAGGTGCTTTTGAGGATAGAGTGCGCAGGAAAGCAGAGAGGGCCAAATTGTGTGGGGCATTTGAAGGGGTTCCAGGAGGCAGTGAGAAGCAGCATCACTTTTCCCCGCTGGCACCTTTGCTGTGGCAGCAAAAGCTGGACGTTTGTCTTTTTTGCTCCAAACAGCGCCGAAAGTGAAAAAAGGTGCTTTTGAGGATAGACTTTTCAGGAAAGCAGAGAGGGCCAAATTGTGTGGGGCATTTGAAGGGGTTCCAGGAGGCAGTGAGAAGCAGCATCACTTTTCCCCGCTGGCACCTTTGCTGTGGCAGCAAAAGCTGGACGTTTGTCTTTTTTGCTCCAGAGGGCGCCGAAAGTGAAAAAAGGTGCTTTTGAGGATAGAGTCCTCAGGAAAGCAGAGAGGGCCAAATTGTCTGGGGCATTTGAAGGGGTTCCAGGAGGCAGTGAGAAGCAGCATCACTTTTCCCCGCTGGCACCTTTGCTGTGGCAGCAAAAGCTGGACGTTTGTCTTTTTTGCTCCAAACAGCGCCGAAAGTGAAAAAAGGTGCTTTTGAGGATAGACTTTTCAGGAAAGCAGAGAGGGCCAAATTGTGTGGGGCATTTGAAGGGGTTCCAGGAGGCAGTGAGAAGCAGCACCACTTTTCCCCGCTGGCACCTTTGCTGTGGCAGCAAAAGCTGGACGTTTGTCTTTTTTGCTCCAAACAGCGCCGAAAGTGAAAAAGGTGCTTTTGAGGATAGACTTTGCGCAGGGAAAGCAGAGAGGGCCAAATTGTGTGGGGCATTTGAAGGGGTTCCAGGAGGCAGTGAGAAGCAGCATCACTTTTCCCCGCTGGCACCTTTGCTGTGGCAGCAAAAGCTGGACGTTTGTCTTTTTTGCTCCAAACAGCGCCGAAAGTGAAAAAAGGTGCTTTTGAGGATAGAGTGCGCAGGAAAGCAGAGAGGGCCAAATTGTGTGGGGCATTTGAAGGGGTTCCAGGAGGCAGTGAGAAGCAGCATCACTTTTCCCCGCTGGCACCTTTGCTGTGGCAGCAAAAGCTGGACGTTTGTCTTTTTTGCTCCAAACAGCGCCGAAAGTGAAAAAAGGTGCTTTTGAGGATAGCGTGCGCAGGAAAGCAGAGAGGGCCAAATTGTGTGGGGCATTTGAAGGGGTTCCAGGAGGCAGTGAGAAGCAGCATCACTTTTCCCCGCTGGCACCTCTGCTGTGGCAGCAAAAGCTGGACGTTTGTCTTTTTTGCTCCAAACAGCGCCGAAAGTGAAAAAAGGTGCTTTTGAGGATAGAGTCCTCAGGAAAGCAGAGAGGGCCAAATTGTGTGGGGCATTTGAAGGGGTTCCAGGAGGCAGTGAGAAGCAGCATCACTTTTCCCCGCTGGCACCTTTGCTGTGGCAGCAAAAGCTGGACGTTTGTCTTTTTTTGTGGCTCCAAAACAGGCGCCGAAAGTGAAAAAAGGTGCTTTTGAGGATAGCGTGCTCAGGAAAGCAGAGAGGGCCAAATTGTGTGGGGCATTTGAAGGGGTTCCAGGAGGCAGTGAGAAGCAGCATCACTTTTCCCCGCTGGCACCTTTGCTGTGGCAGCAAAAGCTGGACGTTTGTCTTTTTTGCTCCAAACAGCGCCGAAAGTGAAAAAAGGTGCTTTTGAGGATAGACTTTTCAGGAAAGCAGAGAGGGCCAAATTGTCTGGGGCATTTGAAGGGGTTCCAGGAGGCAGTGAGAAGCAGCATCACTTTTCCCCGCTGGCACCTTTGCTGTGGCAGCAAAAGCTGGACGTTTGTCTTTTTTGCTCCGGAGGGCGCCGAAAGTGAAAAAAGGTGCTTTTGAGGATAGAGTCCTCAGGAAAGCAGAGAGGGCCAAATTGTCTGGGGCATTTGAAGGGGTTCCAGGAGAGAAGCAGCATCACTTTTCCCCGCTGGCACCTTTGCTGTGGCAGCAAAAGCTGGACGTTTGTCTTTTTTGCTCCAAACAGAAAGTGAAAAAAGGTGCTTTTGAGGATAGAGTGCGCAGGAAAGCAGAGAGGGCCAAATTGTGTGGGGCATTTGAAGGGGTTCCAGGAGGCAGTGAGAAGCAGCATCACTTTTCCCCGCTGGCACCTTTGCTGTGGCAGCAAAAGCTGGACGTTTGTCTTTTTTGCTCCAAACAGCGCCGAAAGTGAAAAAAGGTGCTTTTGAGGATAGACTTTTCAGGAAAGCAGAGAGGGCCAAATTGTGTGGGGCATTTGAAGGGGTTCCAGGAGGCAGTGAGAAGCAGCATCACTTTTCCCCGCTGGCACCTTTGCTGTGGCAGCAAAAGCTGGACGTTTATTTTTTGCTCCGGAGGGCGCCGAAAGTGAAAAAAGGTGCTTTTGAGGATAGCGTGCGCAGGAAAGCAGAGAGGGCCAAATTGTGTGGGGCATTTGAAGGGGTTCCAGGAGGCAGTGAGAAGCAGCATCACTTTTCCCCGCTGGCACCTTTGCTGTGGCAGCAAAAGCTGGACGTTTATTTTTTGCTCCGGAGGGCGCCGAAAGTGAAAAAAGGTGCTTTTGAGGATAGACTTTTCAGGAAAGCAGAGAGGGCCAAATTGTCTGGGGCATTTGAAGGGGTTCCAGGAGGCAGTGAGAAGCAGCATCACTTTTCCCCGCTGGCACATCTGCTGTGGCAGCAAAAGCTGGACGTTTGTCTTTTTTGCTCCGGAGGGCGCCGAAAGTGAAAAAAGGTGCTTTTGAGGATAGACTTTTCAGGAAAGCAGAGAGGGCCAAATTGTCTGGGGCATTTGAAGGGGTTCCAGGAGGCAGTGAGAAGCAGCATCACTTTTCCCCGCTGGCACCTTTGCTGTGGCAGCAAAAGCTGGACGTTTGTCTTTTTTGCTCCAAACAGCGCCAAAAGTGAAAAAAGGTGCTTTTGAGGATAGCGTGCGCAGGAAAGCAGAGAGGGCCAAATTGTCTGGGGCATTTGAAGGGGTTCCAGGAGGCAGTGAGAAGCAGCATCACTTTTCCCCGCTGGCACCTTTGCTGTGGCAGCAAAAGCTGGACGTTTGTCTTTTTTGCTCCGGAGGGCGCCGAAAGTGTAAAAAGGTGCTTTTGAGGATAGAGTCCTCAGGAAAGCAGAGAGGGCCAAATTGTGTGGGGCATTTGAAGGGGTTCCAGGAGGCAGTGAGAAGCAGCATCACTTTTCCCCGCTGGCACCTTTGCTGTGGCAGCAAAAGCTGGACGTTTGTCTTTTTTGCTCCAAACAGCGCCGAAAGTGAAAAAAGGTGCTTTTGAGGATAGACTTTTCAGGAAAGCAGAGAGGGCCAAATTGTCTGGGGCATTTGAAGGGGTTCCAGGAGGCAGTGAGAAGCAGCATCACTTTTCCCCGCTGGCACCTTTGCTGTGGCAGCAAAAGCTGGACGTTTGTCTTTTTTGCTCCAAACAGCGCCGAAAGTGAAAAAAGGTGCTTTTGAGGATAGACTTTTCAGGAAAGCAGAGAGGGCCAAATTGTGTGGGGCATTTGAAGGGGTTCCAGGAGGCAGTGAGAAGCAGCATCACTTTTCCCCGCTGGCACCTTTGCTGTGGCAGCAAAAGCTGGACGTTTGTCTTTTTTGCTCCAAACAGCGCCGAAAGTGAAAAAAGGTGCTTTTGAGGATAGCGTGCGCAGGAAAGCAGAGAGGGCCAAATTGTGTGGGGCATTTGAAGGGGTTCCAGGAGGCAGTGAGAAGCAGCATCACTTTTCCCCGCTGGCACCTTTGCTGTGGCAGCAAAAGCTGGACGTTTGTCTTTTTTGCTCCAAACAGCGCCGAAAGTGAAAAAAGGTGCTTTTGAGGATAGACTTTTCAGGAAAGCAGAGAGGGCCAAATTGTGTGGGGCATTTGAAGGGGTTCCAGGAGGCAGTGAGAAGCAGCATCACTTTTCCCCGCTGGCACCTTTGCTGTGGCAGCAAAAGCTGGACGTTTATTTTTTGCTCCGGAGGGCGCCGAAAGTGAAAAAAGGTGCTTTTGAGGATAGCGTGCGCAGGAAAGCAGAGAGGGCCAAATTGTGTGGGGCATTTGAAGGGGTTCCAGGAGGCAGTGAGAAGCAGCATCACTTTTCCCCGCTGGCACCTCTGCTGTGGCAGCAAAAGCTGGACGTTTGTCTTTTTTGCTCCAAACAGCGCCGAAAGTGAAAAAAGGTGCTTTTGAGGATAGAGTCCTCAGGAAAGCAGAGAGGGCCAAATTGTGTGGGGCATTTGAAGGGGTTCCAGGAGGCAGTGAGAAGCAGCATCACTTTTCCCCGCTGGCACCTTTGCTGTGGCAGCAAAAGCTGGACGTTTGTCTTTTTTGCTCCAAACAGCGCCGAAAGTGAAAAAAGGTGCTTTTGAGGATAGCGTGCGCAGGAAAGCAGAGAGGGCCAAATTGTGTGGGGCATTTGAAGG
>NW_028128254.1:0-61776 GCF_965231255.1 Vanellus vanellus
TTCAAATGCCACAGATAATTTGGCCCTCTCTGCTTTCCTGCGGACTCCATCCTCAAAAGCACCTGTTTTCGCTTTCGGCAGCCTCCGGAGCAAAAAAGACAAACGTCCAGCTTTTGCTGCCACAGCAAAGGTGCCAGCGGGGAAAAGTAATGCTGGTTCTCACTGCCTCCTGGAACTCTTTCAAATGCCCCAGACAATTTGGCCCTCTCTGCTTTCCTGCGGACTCCATCCTCAAAAGCACCTGTTTTAGCTTTTGGCAGCCTCCGGAGCAAAAAAGACAAACGTCCAGGTTTTGCTGCCACAGCAAAGGTGCCAGCCGGGAAAAGTAATGCTGGTCCTCATTGCCTCCTGGAACCCTTTCAAATGCCACAGACAATTTGGCCCTCTCTGCTTTCCTGCGGACTCCATCCTCAAAAGCACTTGTTTTCGCTTTGGGCAGCCTCCGGAGCAAAAAAGACAAACGTCCAGCTTTTGCTGCCACAGCAAAGGTGCCAGCGGGCAAAAGAAAGGCTGGTTCTCACTGCCTCCTGGAACCCTTTCAAATGCCAAAGACAATTTGGCCCTCTCTGCTTTCCTGCGGACTCCATCCTCAAAAGCACCTGTTTTCGCTTTCGGCAGCCTCCGGAGCAAAAAACACAAACGTCCAGCTTTTGCTGCCACAGCAAAGGAGCCAGCGGGGAAAAGTGATGCTGGTTCTCACTGCCTCCTGGAACTCTTTCAAATGCCCCAGACAATTTGGCCCTCTCTGCTTTCCTGCGGACTCCATCCTCAAAAGCACCTGTTTTCGCTTTCGGCAGCCTCCGGAGCAAAAAAGACAAACGTCCAGGTTTTCCTGCCACAGCAAAGGTGCCAGCGGGGAAAAGTGATGCTGGTTCTCACTACCTCCTGAAACTCTTTCAAATGCCCCAGACAATTTGGCCCTCTCTGCTTTCCTGCGGACTCCATCCTCAAAAGCACCTGTTTTCGTTTTCGGCAACCTCAGGAGCAAAAAAGACAAACGTCCAGGTTTTGCTGCCACAGCAAAGGTGCCAGCGGGCAAAAGTAATGCTGGTTCTCACTGCCTCCTGGAACCCTTTCAAATGCCCCAGACAATTTGGCCCTCTCTGCTTTCCTGCGGACTCCATCCTCAAAAGCACCTGTTTTCGCTTTCGGCAGCCTCCGGAGCAAAAAAGACAAACGTCCAGCTTTTGCTGCCACAGCAAAGGAGCCAGCGGGCAAAAGTGATGCTGGTTCTCACTGCCTCCTGGAACTCTTTCAAATGCCCCAGACAATTTGGCCCTCTCTGCTTTCCTGCGGACTCCATCCTCAAAAGCACCTGTTTTCGCTTTCGGCAGCCTCCGGAGCAAAAAAGACAAACGTCCAGGTTTTCCTGCCACAGCAAAGGTGCCTGCGGGGAAAAGTAATGCTGGTCCTCATTGCCTCCTGGAAACCTTTCAAATGCCACAGACAATTTGTCCCTCTCTGCTTTCCTGCGGACTCCATCCTCAAAACCACCTGTTTTCGCTTTCGGCAGCCTCCGGAGGAAAAAAGACAAACGTCCAGCTTTTGCTGCCACAGCAAAGGTGCCAGCGGGAAAAGTAATGCTGGTTCTCACTGCCTCCTGGAACCCTTTCAAATGCCACAGACAATTTGGCCCTCTCTGCTTGCCTGCGGACTCCATCCTCAAAAGCACCTGTTTTCGCTTCCGGCAACCTCTGGAGCAAAAAAGACAAACGTCCAGCTTTTGCTGCCACAGCAAAGGTGCCAGCGGGGAAAAGTAATGCTGGTTCTCACTGCCTCCTGGAACCTCTTCAAATGCCACAGACAATTTGGCCCTCTCTGCTTTCCTGCGGACTCCATCCTCAAAAGCACCTGTTTTCGCTTTCGGCAGCCTCTGGAGCAAAAAAGACAAACGTACAGCTTTTGCTGCCACAGCAAAGGAGCCAGCGGGGAAAAGTGATGCTGGTTCTCACTGCCTCCTGGAACTCTTTCAAATGCCACAGACAATTTGGCACTCTCTGCTTTCCTGCGGAGTCCATCCTCAAAAGCACCTGTTTTCGCTTTCACCAGCCTCCGGAGCAAAAAAGACAAACGTCCAGCTTTTGCTGCCACAGCAAAGGTGCCAGCGGGAAAAGTAATGCTGGTTCTCACGGCCTACTGGAACCCTTTCAAATGCCCCAGACAATTTGGCCCTCTCTGCTTGCCTGCGGACTCCATCCTCAAAAGCACCTGTTTTCGCTTCCGGCAACCTCTGGAGCAAAAAAGACAAACGTCCAGCTTTTGCTGCCACAGCAAAGGTGCCAGCGGGGAAAAGTGATGCTGGTTCTCACTGCCTCCTGGAACTCTTTCAAATGCCCCAGACAATTTGGCCCTCTCTGCTTTCCTGCGGAGTCCATCCTCAAAAGCACCTGTTTTCGCTTTCACCAGCCTCCGGAGCAAAAAAGACAAACGTCCAGCTTTTGCTGCCACAGCAAAGGTGCCAGCCGGGAAAAGTAATGCTGGTTCTCACTGCCTCCTGGAACTCTTTCAAATGCCACAGACAATTTGGCCCTCTCTGCTTTCCTGCGGACTCCATCCTCAAAAGCACCTGTTTTCGCTTTCGGCAGCCTCCGGAGCAAAAAACACAAACGTCCAGCTTTTGCTGCCACAGCAAAAAAGCTAGCGGGGAAAAGTGATGCTGGTTCTCACTGCCTCCTGGAACTCTTTCAAATGCCACAGATAATTTGGCCCTCTCTGCTTTCCTGCGGACTCCATCCTCAAAAGCACCTGTTTTCGCTTTCGGCAGCCTCCGGAGCAAAAAAGACAAACGTCCAGCTTTTGATGCCACAGCAAAGGTGCCAGCGGGGAAAAGTAATGCTGGTTCTCACTGCCTCCTGGAACTCTTTCAAATGCCCCAGACAATTTGGCCCTCTCTGCTTTCCTGCGGACTCCATCCTCAAAAGCACCCGTTTTAGCTTTTGGCAGCCTCCGGAGCAAAAAAGACAAACGTCCAGCTTTTGCTGCCACAGCAAAGGAGCCAGCGGGGAAAAGTAATGCTGGTTCTCACTGCCTCCTGGAACTCTTTCAAATGCCACAGACAATTTGGCCCTCTCTGCTTTCCTGCGGACTCCATCCTCAAAAGCACCTGTATTCGCTTTCGGCAGTCTCAGGAGCAAAAAAGACAAACGTCCAGGTTTTCCTGCCACAGCAAAGGTGCCAGCCGGGAAAAGTAATGCTTGTCCTCATTGCCTCCTGGAACCCTTTCAAATGCCACAGACAATTTGGCCCTCTCTGCTTTCCTGCGGACTCCATCCTCAAAAGCACTTGTTTTCGCTTTGGGCAGCCTCCGGAGCAAAAAAGACAAACGTCCAGCTTTTGCTGCCACAGCAAAGGTGCCAGCGGGCAAAAGAAAGGCTGGTTCTCACTGCCTCCTGGAACCCTTTCAAATGCCAAAGACAATTTGGCCCTCTCTGCTTTCCTGCGGACTCCATCCTCAAAAGCACCTGTTTTCGCTTTCGGCAGCCTCCGGAGCAAAAAACACAAACGTCCAGCTTTTGCTGCCACAGCAAAGGAGCCAGCGGGGAAAAGTGATGCTGGTTCTCACTGCCTCCTGGAACTCTTTCAAATGCCCCAGACAATTTGGCCCTCTCTGCTTTCCTGCGGACTCCATCCTCAAAAGCACCTGTTTTCGCTTTCGGCAACCTCAGGAGCAAAAAAGACAAACGTCCAGGTTTTCCTGCCACAGCAAAGGTGCCAGCGGGGAAAAGTGATGCTGGTTCTCACTGCCTCCTGAAACTCTTTCAAATGCCCCAGACAATTTGGCCCTCTCTGCTTTCCTGCGGACTCCATCCTCAAAAGCACCTGTTTTCGTTTTCGGCAACCTCAGGAGCAAAAAAGACAAACGTCCAGGTTTTGCTGCCACAGCAAAGGTGCCAGCGGGCAAAAGTAATGCTGGTTCTCACTCCCTCCTGGAACCCTTTCAAATGCACCACACAATTTGGCCCTCTCTGCTTTCCTGCGGACTCCATCCTCAAAAGCACCTGTTTTCGCTTTCGGCAGCCTCCGGAGCAAAAAAGACAAACGTCCAGCTTTTGCTGCCACAGCAAAGGAGCCAGCGGGCAAAAGTGATGCTGGTTCTCACTGCCTCATGGAACTCTTTCAAATGCCCCAGACAATTTGGCCCTCTCTGCTTTCCTGCGGACTCCATCCTCAAAAGCACCTGTTTTCGCTTTCGGCAGCCTCCGGAGCAAAAAAGACAAACGTCCAGCTTTTGCTGCCACAGCAAAGGTGCCAGCGGGAAAAGTAATGCTGGTTCTCACGGCCTACTGGAACCCTTTCAAATGCCCCAGACAATTTGGCCCTCTCTGCTTGCCTGCGGACTCCATCCTCAAAAGCACCTGTTTTCGCTTCCGGCAACCTCTGGAGCAAAAAACACAAACGTCCAGCTTTTGCTGCCACAGCAAAGGTGCCAGCGGGGAAAAGTAATGCTGGTTCTCACTGCCTCCTGGAACCTCTTCAAATGCCACAGACAATTTGGCCCTCTCTGCTTTCCTGCGGACTCCATCCTCAAAAGCACCTGTTTTCGCTTTCGGCAGCCTCTGGAGCAAAAAAGACAAACGTCCAGCTTTTGCTGCCACAGCAAAGGAGCCAGCGGGGAAAAGTGATGCTGGTTCTCACTGCCTCCTGGAACTCTTTCAAATGCCACAGACAATTTGGCCCTCTCTGCTTTCCTGCGGACTCCATCCTCAAAAGCACCTGTTTTCGCTTTCACCAGCCTCCGGAGCAAAAAAGACAAACGTCCAGCTTTTGCTGCCACAGCAAAAATGCTAGCGGGGAAAAGTGATGCTGGTTCTCACTGCCTCCTGGAACTCTTTCAAATGCCACAGATAATTTGGCCCTCTCTGCTTTCCTGCGGACTCCATCCTCAAAAGCATCTGTTTTCGCTTTCGGCAGCCTCCGGAGCAAAAAACACAAACGTCCAGCTTTTGCTGCCACAGCAAAGGTGCCAGCGGGGAAAAGTAATGCTGGTTCTCACTGCCTCCTGGAACTCTTTCAAATGCCCCAGACAATTTGGCCCTCTCTGCTTTCCTGCGGACTCCATCCTCAAAAGCACCTGTTTTAGCTTTTGGCAGCCTCCGGAGCAAAAAAGACAAACGTCCAGCTTTTGCTGCCACAGCAAAGGAGCCAGCGGGGAAAAGTAATGCTGGTTCTCACTGCCTCCTGGAACTCTTTCAAATGCCACAGACAATTTGGCCCTCTCTGCTTTCCTGCGGACTCCATCCTCAAAAGCACCTGTATTCGCTTTCGGCAGTCTCAGGAGCAAAAAAGACAAACGTCCAGGTTTTCCTGCCACAGCAAATGTGCCAGCCGGGAAAAGTAATGCTTGTCCTCATTGCCTCCTGGAACCCTTTCAAATGCCACAGACAATTTGGCCCTCTCTGCTTTCCTGCGGACTCCATCCTCAAAAGCACTTGTTTTCGCTTTGGGCAGCCTCCGGAGCAAAAAAGACAAACGTCCAGCTTTTGCTGCCACAGCAAAGGTGCCAGCGGGCAAAAGAAAGGCTGGTTCTCACTGCCTCCTGGAACCCTTTCAAATGCCAAAGACAATTTGGCCCTCTCTGCTTTCCTGCGGACTCCATCCTCAAAAGCACCTGTTTTCGCTTTCGGCAGCCTCCGGAGCAAAAAACACAAACGTCCAGCTTTTGCTGCCACAGCAAAGGAGCCAGCGGGGAAAAGTGATGCTGGTTCTCACTGCCTCCTGGAACTCTTTCAAATGCCCCAGACAATTTGGCCCTCTCTGCTTTCCTGCGGACTCCATCCTCAAAAGCACCTGTTTTCGCTTTCGGCAACCTCAGGAGCAAAAAAGACAAACGTCCAGGTTTTCCTGCCACAGCAAAGGTGCCAGCGGGGAAAAGTGATGCTGGTTCTCACTGCCTCCTGAAACTCTTTCAAATGCCCCAGACAATTTGGCCCTCTCTGCTTTCCTGCGGACTCCATCCTCAAAAGCACCTGTTTTCGTTTTCGGCAACCTCAGGAGCAAAAAAGACAAACGTCCAGGTTTTGCTGCCACAGCAAAGGTGCCAGCGGGCAAAAGTAATGCTGGTTCTCACTGCCTCCTGGAACCCTTTCAAATGCCCCAGACAATTTGGCCCTCTCTGCTTGCCTGCGGACTCCATCCTCAAAAGCACCTGTTTTCGCTTTCGGCAGCCTCCGGAGCAAATAAGATAAACGTCCAGCTTTTGCTGCCACAGCAAAGGAGCTAGCGGGCAAAAGTGATGCTGGTTCTCACTGCCTCATGGAACTCTTTCAAATGCCCCAGACAATTTGGCCCTCTCTGCTTTCCTGCGGACTCCATCCTCAAAAGCACCTGTTTTCGCTTTCGGCAGCCTCCGGAGCAAAAAAGACAAACGTCCAGGTTTTCCTGCCACAGCAAAGGTGCCTGCGGGGAAAAGTAATGCTGGTCCTCATTGCCTCCTGGAACCCTTTCAAATGCCCCAGACAATTTGGCCCTCTCTGCTTTCCTGCGGACTCCATCCTCAAAACCACCTGTTTTCGCTTTCGGCAGCCTCCGGAGCAAAAAAGACAAACGTCCAGCTTTTGCTGCCACAGCAAAGGTGCCAGCGGGAAAAGTAATGCTGGTTCTCACTGCCTCCTGGAACCCTTTCAAATGCCCCAGACAATTTGGCCCTCTCTGCTTTCCTGCGGACTCCATCCTCAAAACCACCTGTTTTCACTTTCGGCAGCCTCCGGAGCAAAAAAGACAAACGTCCAGCTTTTGCTGCCACAGGAAAGGTGCCAGCGGGAAAAGTAATGCTGGTTCTCACTGCCTCCTGGAACTCTTTCAAATGCCACAGACAATTTGGCCCTCTCTGCTTTCCTGCGGACTCCATCCTCAAAAGCACCTGTTTTCGCTTTCACCAGCCTCCGGAGCAAAAAAGACAAACGTCCAGCTTTTGCTGCCACAGCAAAGGTGCCAGCTGGGAAAAGTAATGCTGGTTCTCACTGCCTCCTGGAACTCTTTCAAATGCCACAGACAATTTGGCCCTCTCTGCTTTCCTGCGGACTCCATCCTCAAAAGCACCTGTTTTCGCTTTCGGCAGCCTCCGGAGCAAAAAACACAAACGTCCAGCTTTTGCTGCCACAGCAAAGGAGCTAGCGGGGAAAAGTGATGCTGGTTCTCACTGCCTCCTGGAACTCTTTCAAATGCCACAGATAATTTGGCCCTCTCTGCTTTCCTGCGGACTCCATCCTCAAAAGCACCTGTTTTCGCTTTCGGCAGCCTCCGGAGCAAAAAAGACAAACGTCCAGCTTTTGCTGCCACAGCAAAGGTGCCAGCGGGGAAAAGTAATGCTGGTTCTCACTGCCTCCTGGAACTCTTTCAAATGCCCCAGACAATTTGGCCCTCTCTGCTTTCCTGCGGACTCCATCCTCAAAAGCACCTGTTTTAGCTTTTGGCAGCCTCCGGAGCAAAAAAGACAAACGTCCAGCTTTTGCTGCCACAGCAAAGGAGCCAGCGGGGAAAAGTAATGCTGGTTCTCACTGCCTCCTGGAACTCTTTCAAAAGCCACAGACAATTTGGCCCTCTCTGCTTTCCTGCGGACTCCATCCTCAAAAGCACCTGTATTCGCTTTCGGCAGTCTCAGGAGCAAAAAAGACAAACGTCCAGGTTTTCCTGCCACAGCAAAGGTGCCAGCCGGGAAAAGTAATGCTGGTCCTCATTGCCTCCTGGAACCCTTTCAAATGCCACAGACAATTTGGCCCTCTCTGCTTTCCTGCGGACTCCATCCTCAAAAGCACTTGTTTTCGCTTTGGGCAGCCTCCGGAGCAAAAAAGACAAACGTCCAGCTTTTGCTGCCACAGCAAAGGTGCCAGCGGGCAAAAGAAAGGCTGGTTCTCACTGCCTCCTGGAACCCTTTCAAATGCCAAAGACAATTTGGCCCTCTCTGCTTTCCTGCGGACTCCATCCTCAAAAGCACCTGTTTTCGCTTTCGGCAGCCTCCGGAGCAAAAAACACAAACGTCCAGCTTTTGCTGCCACAGCAAAGGAGCCAGCGGGGAAAAGTGATGCTGGTTCTCACTGCCTCCTGGAACTCTTTCAAATGCCCCAGACAATTTGGCCCTCTCTGCTTTCCTGCGGACTCCATCCTCAAAAGCACCTGTTTTCGCTTTCGACAGCCTCCGGAGCAAAAAAGACAAACGTCCAGGTTTTCCTGCCACAGCAAAGGTGCCAGCGGGGAAAAGTGATGCTGGTTCTCACTGCCTCCTGAAACTCTTTCAAATGCCCCAGACAATTTGGCCCTCTCTGCTTTCCTGCGGACTCCATCCTCAAAAGCACCTGTTTTCGTTTTCGGCAACCTCAGGAGCAAAAAAGACAAACGTCCAGGTTTTGCTGCCACAGCAAAGGTGCCAGCGGGCAAAAGTAATGCTGGTTCTCACTGCCTCCTGGAACCCTTTCAAATGCCCCAGACAATTTGGCCCTCTCTGCTTTCCTGCGGACTCCATCCTCAAAAGCACCTGTTTTCGCTTTCGGCAGCCTCCGGAGCAAAAAAGACAAACGTCCAGCTTTTGCTGCCACAGCAAAGGAGCCAGCGGGCAAAAGTGATGCTGGTTCTCACTGCCTCCTGGAACTCTTTCAAATGCCCCAGACAATTTGGCCCTCTCTTCTTTTCTGCGGACTCCATCCTCAAAAGCACCTGTTTTCGCTTCCGGCAGCCTCCGGAGCAAAAAAGACAAACGTCCAGCTTTTGCTGCCACAGCAAAGGTGCCAGTGGGGAAAAGTAATGCTGGTTCTCACTGCCTCCTGGAACCTCTTCAAATGCCACAGACAATTTGGCCCTCTCTGCTTTCCTGCGGACTCCATCCTCAAAAGCACCTGTTTTCGCTTTCGGCAGCCTCCGGAGCAAAAAAGACAAACGTCCAGGTTTTCCTGCCACAGCAAAGGTGCCTGCGGGGAAAAGTAATGCTGGTCCTCATTGCCTCCTGGAACCCTTTCAAATGCCACAGACAATTTGTCCCTCTCTGCTTTCCTGCGGACTCCATCCTCAAAACCACCTGTTTTCGCTTTCGGCAGCCTCCGGAGCAAAAAAGACAAACGTCCAGGTTTTGCTGCCACAGCAAAGGTGCCAGCGGGAAAAGTAATGCTGGTTCTCACTGCCTCCTGGAACCCTTTCAAATGCCCCAGACAATTTGGCCCTCTCTGCTTTCCTGCGGACTCCATCCTCAAAAGCACCTGTTTTCGCTTTCGGCAACCTCTGGAGCAAAAAAGACAAACGTCCAGCTTTTGCTGCCACAGCAAAGGTGCCAGCGGGGAAAAGTAATGCTGGTTCTCACTGCCTCCTGGAACCTCTTCAAGTGCCACAGACAATTTGGCCCTCTCTGCTTTCCTGCGGACTCCATCCTCAAAAGCACCTGTTTTCGCTTTCGGCAGCCTCCGGAGCAAAAAAGACAAACGTACAGCTTTTGCTGCCACAGCAAAGGAGCCAGCGGGGAAAAGTGATGCTGGTTCTCACTGCCTCCTGGAACTCTTTCAAATGCCACAGACAATTTGGCCCTCTCTGCTTTCCTGCGGAGTCCATCCTCAAAAGCACCTGTTTTCGCTTTCACCAGCCTCCGGAGCAAAAAAGACAAACGTCCAGCTTTTGCTGCCACAGCAAAGGTGCCAGCGGGAAAAGTAATGCTGGTTCTCACGGCCTACTGGAACCCTTTCAAATGCCCCAGACAATTTGGCCCTCTCTGCTTGCCTGCGGACTCCATCCTCAAAAGCACCTGTTTTCGCTTCCGGCAACCTCTGGAGCAAAAAAGACAAACGTCCAGCTTTTGCTGCCACAGCAAAGGTGCCAACGGGGAAAAGTAATGCTGGTCCTCATTGCCTCCTGGAACCTCTTCAAATGCCCCAGACAATTTGGCCCTCTCTGCTTTCCTGCGGACTCCATCCTCAAAAGCACCTGTTTTCGCTTTCGGCAGCCTCCGGAGCAAAAAAGACAAACGTCCAGCTTTTGCTGCCACAGCAAAGGTGCCAGCGGGGAAAAGTAATGCTGGTTCTCACTGCCTCCTGGAACTCTTTCAAATGCCACAGACAATTTGGCCCTCTCTGCTTTCCTGCGGACTCCATCCTCAAAAGCACCTGTTTTCGCTTTCGGCAGTCTCAGGAGCAAAAAAGACAAACGTCCAGGTTTTCCTGCCACAGCAAAGGTGCCAGCCGGGAAAAGTAATGCTGGTCCTCATTGCCTCCTGGAACCCTTTCAAATGCCCCAGACAATTTGGCCCTCTCTGCTTTCCTGCGGACTCCATCCTCAAAAGCACCTGTTTTCGCTTTCACCAGCCTCCGGAGCAAAAAAGACAAACGTCCAGCTTTTGCTGCCACAGCAAAGGTGCCAGCCGGGAAAAGTGATGCTGGTTCTCACTGCCTCCTGGAACTCTTTCAAATGCCACAGACAATTTGGCCCTCTCTGCTTTCCTGCGGACTCCATCCTCAAAAGCACCTGTTTTCGCTTTCGGCATCCTCCGGAGCAAAAAAGACAAACGTCCAGCTTTTGCTGCCACAGCAAAGGTGCCAGCGGGGAAAAGTAATGCTGGTTCTCACTGCCTCCTGGAACCTCTTCAAATGCCCCAGACAATTTGGCCCTCTCTGCTTTCCTGCGGACTCCATCCTCAAAAGCACCTGTTTTCGCTTTCGGCAACCTCCGGAGCAAAAAAGACAAACGTCCAGGTTTTGCTGCCACAGCAAAGGAGCCAGCGGGGAAAAGTGATGCTGGTTCTCACTGCGTCCTGGAACCTCTTCAAATGCCACAGACAATTTGGCCCTCTCTGCTTTCCTGCGGACTCCATCATCGAAAGCACCTGTTTTCGCTTTCGGCAGCCTCCGGAGCAAAAAAGACAAACGTCCAGCTTTTCCTATCACAGCAAAGGTGCCAGCGGGGAAAAGTAATGCTGGTCCTCATTGCCTCCTGGAACCTCTTCAAATGCCCCAGACAATTTGGCCCTCTCTGCTTTCCTGCGGACTCCATCCTCAAAAGCACCTGTTTTCGCTTTCGGCAGCCTCCGGAGCAAAAAAGACAAACGTCCAGCTTTTGCTGCCACAGCAAAGGAGCCAGCAGGAAAAAGTAATGCTGGTTCTCACTGCCTCCTGGAACCTCTTCAAATGCCCCAGACAATTTGGCCGTCTCTGCTTTCCTGCGGACTCCATCCTCAAAAGCACCTGTTTTCGCTTTCGGCATCCTCCAGAGCAAAAAAGACAAACGTACAGCTTTTGCTGCCACACCAAAGGTGCCAGCGGGGAAAAGTGATGCTGGTCCTCATTCCTGGAACCTCTTCAAAGCCACGGACAATTTGGCCCTCTCTGCTTTCCTGCGGACTCCATCCTCAAAAGCACCTGTTTTCGCTTTCGGCAGCCTCCGGAGCAAAAAAGACAAACGTACAGCTTTTGCTGCCACAGCAAAGGAGCCAGCGGGGAAAAGTGATGCTGGTTCTCACTGCCTCCTGGAACTCTTTCAAATGCCACAGACAATTTGGCCCTCTCTGCTTTCCTGCGGAGTCCATCCTCAAAAGCACCTGTTTTCGCTTTCACCAGCCTCCGGAGCAAAAAAGACAAACGTCCAGCTTTTGCTGCCACAGCAAAGGTGCCAGCGGGAAAAGTAATGCTGGTTCTCACGGCCTACTGGAACCCTTTCAAATGCCCCAGACAATTTGGCCCTCTCTGCTTGCCTGCGGACTCCATCCTCAAAAGCACCTGTTTTCGCTTCCGGCAACCTCTGGAGCAAAAAAGACAAACGTCCAGCTTTTGCTGCCACAGCAAAGGTGCCAACGGGGAAAAGTAATGCTGGTCCTCATTGCCTCCTGGAACCTCTTCAAATGCCCCAGACAATTTGGCCCTCTCTGCTTTCCTGCGGACTCCATCCTCAAAAGCACCTGTTTTCGCTTTCGGCAGCCTCCGGAGCAAAAAAGACAAACGTCCAGCTTTTGCTGCCACAGCAAAGGTGCCAGCGGGGAAAAGTAATGCTGGTTCTCACTGCCTCCTGGAACTCTTTCAAATGCCACAGACAATTTGGCCCTCTCTGCTTTCCTGCGGACTCCATCCTCAAAAGCACCTGTTTTCGCTTTCGGCAGTCTCAGGAGCAAAAAAGACAAACGTCCAGGTTTTCCTGCCACAGCAAAGGTGCCAGCCGGGAAAAGTAATGCTGGTCCTCATTGCCTCCTGGAACCCTTTCAAATGCCCCAGACAATTTGGCCCTCTCTGCTTTCCTGCGGACTCCATCCTCAAAAGCACCTGTTTTCGCTTTCACCAGCCTCCGGAGCAAAAAAGACAAACGTCCAGCTTTTGCTGCCACAGCAAAGGTGCCAGCCGGGAAAAGTGATGCTGGTTCTCACTGCCTCCTGGAAACTCTTTCAAAATGCCACAGACAATGGCCCTCTCTGCTTTCCTGCGGACTCCATCCTCAAAAGCACCTGTTTTCGCTTTCGGCATCCTCCGGAGCAAAAAAGACAAACGTCCAGCTTTTGCTGCCACAGCAAAGGTGCCAGCGGGGAAAAGTAATGCTGGTTCTCACTGCCTCCTGGAACCTCTTCAAATGCCCCAGACAATTTGGCCCTCTCTGCTTTCCTGCGGACTCCATCCTCAAAAGCACCTGTTTTCGCTTTCGGCAACCTCCGGAGCAAAAAAGACAAACGTCCAGGTTTTGCTGCCACAGCAAAGGAGCCAGCGGGAAAAGTGATGCTGGTTCTCACTGCGTCCTGGAACCTCTTCAAATGCCACAGACAATTTGGCCCTCTCTGCTTTCCTGCGGACTCCATCATCGAAAGCACCTGTTTTCGCTTTCGGCAGCCTCCGGAGCAAAAAAGACAAACGTCCAGCTTTTCCTATCACAGCAAAGGTGCCAGCGGGGAAAAGTAATGCTGGTCCTCATTGCCTCCTGGAACCTCTTCAAATGCCCCAGACAATTTGGCCCTCTCTGCTTTCCTGCGGACTCCATCCTCAAAAGCACCTGTTTTCGCTTTCGGCAGCCTCCGGAGCAAAAAAGACAAACGTCCAGCTTTTGCTGCCACAGCAAAGAGCCAGCAGGAAAAAAGTAATGCTGGTTCTCACTGCCTCCTGGAACCTCTTCAAATGCCCCAGACAATTTGGCCGTCTCTGCTTTCCTGCGGACTCCATCCTCAAAAGCACCTGTTTTCGCTTTCGGCATCCTCCAGAGCAAAAAAGACAAACGTACAGCTTTTGCTGCCACACCAAAGGTGCCAGCGGGGAAAAGTGATGCTGGTCCTCATTGGCTCCTGGAACCTCTTCAAAAGCCACGGACAATTTGGCCCTCTCTGCTTTCCTGCGGACTCCATCCTCAAAAGCACCTGTTTTCGCTTTCGGCAGCCTCCGGAGCAAAAAGACAAACGTCCGGGTTTTGCTGCCACAGCAAACGTGCCAGCGGGGAAAAGTAATGCTGGTTCTCACTGCCTCCTGGAACCCTTTCAAATGCCCCAGACAATTTGGCCCTCTCTGCTTTCCTGCGGACTCCATCCTCAAAAGCACCTGTTTTCGCTTTCGGCATCCTCCAGAGCAAAAAAGACAAACGTACAGCTTTTGCTGCCACACCAAAGCAGCCAGCGGGGAAAAGTGATGCTGGTTCTCACTGCCTCCTGGAACTCTTTCAAATGCAACAGACAATTTGGCCCTTTCTGCTTTCCTGCGGACTCCATCCTCAAAAGCACCTGTTTTCGCTTTCGACAGCCTCCAGAGCAAAAAAGACAAACGTCCTGGTTTTCCTGCCACAGCAATGGTGCCAGCCGGGAAAAGTAATGCTGATTCTCACTGCCTCCTGGAATCCTTTCAAATGCCCCAGACAATTTGGCCCTCTCTGCTTTCATGCGGACTCCATCCTCAAAAGCACCTGTTTTCGATATCGGCAACCTCCGGAGCAGAAAAGACAAACGTCCAGCTTTTGCTGCCACAGCAAAGGTGCCAGCGGGGAAAAGTAATGCTGGTTCTCACTGCCTCCTGGAACCTCTTCAAATGCCACAGACAATTTGGCCCTTTCTGCTTTCCTGCGGACTCCATCCTCAAAAGCACCTGTTTTCGCTTTCGGCAGCCTCTGGAGCAAAAAAGACAAACGTCCAGCTTTTGCTGCCACAGCAAAGGAGCCAGCAGGGAAAAGTGATGCTGGTTCTCACTGCCTCCTGGAACTCTTTCAAATGCCACAGACAATTTGGCCCTCTCTGCTTTCCTGCAGAGTCCATCCTCAAAAGCACCTGTTTTCGCTTTCAGCAGCCTCCGGAGCAAAAAAGACAAACGTCCAGCTTTTGCTGCCACAGCAAAGGTGCCAGCGGGGAAAAGTGATGCTGGTTCTCACTGCCTCCTGGAACTCTTTCAAATGCCACAGACAATTTGGCCCTCTCTGCTTTCCTGCGGACTCCATCCTCAAAAGCACCTGTTTTCGCTTTCGGCATCCTCAGGAGCAAAAAAGACACACTTCCAGGTTTTGCTGGCACAGCAAAGGTGCCAGCGGGCAAAAGTAATGCTGGTTCTCACTGCCTCCTGGAATCCTTTCAAATGCCCCAGACAATTTGGCCCTCTCTGCTTTCATGCGGACTCCATCCTCAAAAGCACCTGTTTTCGATATCGGCAACCTCCGGAGCAGAAAAGACAAACGTCCAGCTTTTCCTGCCACAGCAAAGGTGCCAGCGGGGAAAAGTGATGCTGGTCCTCATTGCCTCCTGGAACCCTTTCAAATGCCCCAGACAATTTGGCCCTCTCTGCTTGCCTGCGGACTCCATCCTCAAAAGCACCTGTTTTCGCTTCCGGCAGCCTCCGGAGCAAAAAAGACAAACGTCCAGCTTTTGCTGCCACAGCAAAGGTGCCAGTGGGGAAAAGTAATGCTGGTTCTCACTGCCTCCTGGAACCTCTTCAAATGCCACAGACAATTTGGCCCTCTCTGCTTTCCTGCGGACTCCATCCTCAAAAGCACCTGTTTTCGCTTTCGGCAGCCTCTGGAGCAAAAAAGACAAACGTCCAGCTTTTGCTGCCACAGCAAAGGAGCCAGCAGGGAAAAGTGATGCTGGTTCTCACTGCCTCCTGGAACTCTTTCAAATGCCACAGACAATTTGGCCCTCTCTGCTTTCCTGCAGAGTCCATCCTCAAAAGCACCTGTTTTCGCTTTCAGCAGCCTCCGGAGCAAAAAAGACAAACGTCCAGCTTTTGCTGCCACAGCAAAGGTGCCAGCGGGGAAAAGTGATGCTGGTTCTCACTGCCTCCTGGAACTCTTTCAAATGCCACAGACAATTTGGCCCTCTCTGCTTTCCTGCGGACTCCATCCTCAAAAGCACCTGTTTTCGCTTTCGGCATCCTCCAGATCAAAAAAGACAAACGTCCAGCTTTTGCTGCCACAGCAAAGGTGCCAGCGGGGAAAAGTAATGCTGGTTCTCACTGCGTCCTGGAACCTCTTCAAATGCCACAGACAATTTGGCACTCTCTGCTTTCCTGCGGACTCCATCCTCAAAAGCACCTGTTTTCGCTTTCGGCAACCTCCGGAGCAAAAAAGACAAACGTCCAGGTTTTGCTGCCACAGCAAAGGAGCCAGCGGGGAAAAGTGATGCTGGTTCTCACTGCCTCCTGGAACTCTTTCAAATGCCCCAGACAATTTGGCCCTCTCTGCTTTCCTGCGGACTCCATCCTCAAAAGGACCTGTTTTCGCTTTCGGCAGCCTCCGGAGCAAAAAAGACAAACGTCCAGCTTTTCCTGTCACAGCAAAGGTGCCAGCGGGGAAAAGTAATGCTGGTCCTCATTGCCTCCTGGAACCCTTTCAAATGCCCCAGACAATTTGGCCCTATCTGCTTTCCTGCGGACTCCATCCTCAAAAGCACCTGTTTTCGCTTCCGGCAACCTCCGGAGCAAAAAAGACAAACGTCCAGGTTTTGCTGCCACAGCAAAGGTGCCAGCGGGGAAAAGTAATGCTGGTTCTCACTGCCTCCTGGAACTCTTTCAAATGCCCCAGAGAATTTGGCCCTCTCTGCTTTCCTGCGGACTCCATCCTCAAAAGCACCTGTTTTCGCTTTCGGCATCCTCAGGAGCAAAAAAGACAAACTTCCAGGTTTTGCTGCCACAGCAAAGGTGCCAGCGGGGAAAAGTAATGCTGGTTCTCACTGCCTCCTGGAATCCTTTCAAATGCCACAGACAATTTGGCCCTCTCTGCTTTCATGCGGACTCCATCCTCAAAAGCACCTGTTTTCGATATCGGCAACCTCCGGAGCAGAAAAGACAAACGTCCAGCTTTTGCTGCCACAGCAAAGGTGCCAGCGGGGAAAAGTGATGCTGGTCCTCATTGCCTCCTGGAACCCTTTCAAATGCCCCAGACAATTTGGCCCTCTCTGCTTGCCTGCGGACTCCATCCTCAAAAGCACCTGTTTTCGCTTCCGGCAGCCTCCGGAGCAAAAAAGACAAACGTCCAGCTTTTGCTGCCACAGCAAAGGTGCCAGCGGGGAAAAGTAATGCTGGTTCTCACTGCCTCCTGGAACCTCTTCAAATGCCACAGACAATTTGGCCCTCTCTGCTTTCCTGCGGACTCCATCCTCAAAAGCACCTGTTTTCGCTTTCGGCAGCCTCTGGAGCAAAAAAGACAAACGTCCAGCTTTTGCTGCCACAGCAAAGGAGCCAGCAGGGAAAAGTGATGGTGGTTCTCACTGCCTCCTGGAACTCTTTCAAATGCCACAGACAATTTGGCCCTCTCTGCTTTCCTGCAGAGTCCATCCTCAAAAGCACCTGTTTTCGCTTTCAGCAGCCTCCGGAGCAAAAAAGACAAACGTCCAGCTTTTGCTGCCACAGCAAAGGTGCCAACGGGGAAAAGTGATGCTGGTTCTCACTGCCTCCTGGAACTCTTTCAAATGCCCCAGACAATTTGGCCCTCTCTGCTTTCCTGCGGACTCCATCCTCAAAAGCACCTGTTTTCGCTTTCGGCAGCCTCCGGAGCAAAAAAGACAAACGTCCAGGTTTTCCTGCCACAGCAAAGGTGCCTGCGGGGAAAAGTAATGCTGGTCCTCATTGCCTCCTGGAACCCTTTCAAATGCCCCAGACAATTTGTCCCTCTCTTCTTTCCTGCGGACTCCATCCTCAAAAGCACCTGTTTTCGCTTTCGGCAGCCTCCGGAGCAAAAAAGACAAACGTCCAGCTTTTGCTGCCACAGCAAAGGTGCCAGCGGGAAAAGTAATGCTGGTTCTCACTGCGTCCTGGAACCTCTTCAAATGCCACAGACAATTTGGCACTCTCTGCTTTCCTGCGGACTCCATCCTCAAAAGCACCTGTTTTCGCTTTCGGCAACCTCCGGAGCAAAAAAGACAAACGTCCAGGTTTTGCTGCCACAGCAAAGGAGCCAGCGGGGAAAAGTGATGCTGGTTCTCACTGCCTCCTGGAACTCTTTCAAATGCCCCAGACAATTTGGCCCTCTCTGCTTTCCTGCGGACTCCATCCTCAAAAGGACCTGTTTTCGCTTTCGGCAGCCTCCGGAGCAAAAAAGACAAACGTCCAGCTTTTCCTGTCACAGCAAAGGTGCCAGCGGGGAAAAGTAATGCTGGTCCTCATTGCCTCCTGGAACCCTTTCAAATGCCCCAGACAATTTGGCCCTATCTGCTTTCCTGCGGACTCCATCCTCAAAAGCACCTGTTTTCGCTTCCGGCAACCTCCGGAGCAAAAAAGACAAACGTCCAGGTTTTGCTGCCACAGCAAAGGTGCCAGCGGGGAAAAGTAATGCTGGTTCTCACTGCCTCCTGGAACTCTTTCAAATGCCCCAGAGAATTTGGCCCTCTCTGCTTTCCTGCGGACTCCATCCTCAAAAGCACCTGTTTTCGCTTTCGGCATCCTCAGGAGCAAAAAAGACAAACTTCCAGGTTTTGCTGCCACAGCAAAGGTGCCAGCGGGGAAAAGTAATGCTGGTTCTCACTGCCTCCTGGAATCCTTTCAAATGCCACAGACAATTTGGCCCTCTCTGCTTTCCTGCGGACTCCATCCTCAAAAGCACCTGTTTTCGATATCGGCAACCTCCGGAGCAGAAAAGACAAACGTCCAGCTTTTGCTGCCACAGCAAAGGTGCCAGCGGGGAAAAGTGATGCTGGTCCTCATTGCCTCCTGGAACCCTTTCAAATGCCCCAGACAATTTGGCCCTCTCTGCTTGCCTGCGGACTCCATCCTCAAAAGCACCTGTTTTCGCTTCCGGCAGCCTCCGGAGCAAAAAAGACAAACGTCCAGCTTTTGCTGCCACAGCAAAGGTGCCAGCGGGGAAAAGTAATGCTGGTTCTCACTGCCTCCTGGAACCTCTTCAAATGCCACAGACAATTTGGCCCTCTCTGCTTTCCTGCGGACTCCATCCTCAAAAGCACCTGTTTTCGCTTTCGGCAGCCTCTGGAGCAAAAAAGACAAACGTCCAGCTTTTGCTGCCACAGCAAAGGAGCCAGCAGGGAAAAGTGATGGTGGTTCTCACTGCCTCCTGGAACTCTTTCAAATGCCACAGACAATTTGGCCCTCTCTGCTTTCCTGCAGAGTCCATCCTCAAAAGCACCTGTTTTCGCTTTCAGCAGCCTCCGGAGCAAAAAAGACAAACGTCCAGCTTTTGCTGCCACAGCAAAGGTGCCAACGGGGAAAAGTGATGCTGGTTCTCACTGCCTCCTGGAACTCTTTCAAATGCCCCAGACAATTTGGCCCTCTCTGCTTTCCTGCGGACTCCATCCTCAAAAGCACCTGTTTTCGCTTTCGGCAGCCTCCGGAGCAAAAAAGACAAACGTCCAGGTTTTCCTGCCACAGCAAAGGTGCCTGCGGGGAAAAGTAATGCTGGTCCTCATTGCCTCCTGGAACCCTTTCAAATGCCCCAGACAATTTGTCCCTCTCTTCTTTCCTGCGGACTCCATCCTCAAAAGCACCTGTTTTCGCTTTCGGCAGCCTCCGGAGCAAAAAAGACAAACGTCCAGCTTTTGCTGCCACAGCAAAGGTGCCAGCGGGAAAAGTAATGCTGGTTCTCACTGCCTCCTGGAACCCTTTCAAATGCCCCAGACAATTTGGCCCTCTCTGCTTGCCTGCGGACTCCATCCTCAAAAGCACCTGTTTTCGCTTCCGGCAACCTCTGGAGCAAAAAAGACAAACGTCCAGCTTTTGCTGCCACAGCAAAGGTGCCAGCGGGGAAAAGTAATGCTGGTTCTCACTGCCTCCTGGAACCTCTTCAAATGCCACAGACAATTTGGCCCTCTCTGCTTTCCTGTGGACTCCATCCTCAAAAGCACCTGTTTTCGCTTTCGGCAGCCTCTGGAGCAAAAAAGACAAACGTCCAGCTTTTGCTGCCACAGCAAAGGAGCCAGCGGGGAAAAGTGATGCTGGTTCTCACTGCCTCCTGGAACTCTTTCAAATGCCACAGACAATTTGGCCCTCTCTGCTTTCCTGCGGACTCCATCGTCAAAAGCACCTGTTTTCGCTTTCGGCAGCCTCCGGAGCAAAAAAGACAAACGTCCAGCTTTTGCTGCCACAGCAAAGGTGCCAGCGTGGAAAAGTAATGCTGGTTCTCACTGCCTCCTGGAACCTCTTCAAATGCCACAGACAATTTGGCACTCTCTGCTTTCCTGCGGACTCCATCCTCAAAAGCACCTGTTTTCGCTTTCGGCAACCTCCAGAGCAAAAAAGACAAACGTCCAGGTTTTGCTGCCACAGCAAAGGAGCCAGCGGGGAAAAGTGATGCTGGTTCTCACTGCCTCCTGGAACTCTTTCAAATGCCCCAGACAATTTGGCCCTCTCTGCTTTCCTGCGGACTCCATCCTCAAAAGCACCTGTTTTCGCTTTCGGCAGCCTCCGGAGCAAAAAAGACAAACGTCCAGCTTTTCCTGTCACAGCAAAGGTGCCAGCGGGGAAAAGTAATGCTGGTCCTCATTGCCTCCTGGAACCTCTTCAAATGCCCCAGACAATTTGGCCCTCTCTGCTTTCCTGCGGACTCCATCCTCAAAAGCACCTGTTTTCGCTTTCGGCAGCCTCCGGAGCAAAAAAGACAAACGTCCAGCTTTTGCTGCCACAGCAAAGGAGCCAGCAGGGAAAAGTAATGCTGGTTCTCACTGCCTCCTGGAACCTCTTCAAATGCCCCAGACAATTTGGCCCTCTCTGCTTTCCTGCGGACTCCATCCTCAAAAGCACCTGTTTTCGCTTTCGGCATCCTCCAGAGCAAAAAAGACAAACGTCCAGCTTTTGCTGCCACAGCAAAGGTGCCAGCGGGGAAAAGTGATGCTGGTCCTCATTGGCTCCTGGAACCTCTTCAAAAGCCACGGACAATTTGGCCCTCTCTGCTTTCCTGCGGACTCCATCCTCAAAAGCACCTGTTTTCGCTTTCGGCAGCCTCCGGAGCAAAAAAGACAAACGTCCAGCTTTTGCTGCCACAGCAAAGGTGCCAGCGGGGAAAAGTAATGCTGGTTCTCACTGCCTCCTGGAACCCTTTCAAATGCCCCAGACAATTTGGCCCTCTCTGCTTTCCTGCGGACTCCATCCTCAAAAGCACCTGTTTTCGCTTTCGGCATCCTCCAGAGCAAAAAAGACAAACGTACAGCTTTTGCTGCCACACCAAAGGAGCCAGCGAGGAACAGTGATGCTGGTTCTCACTGCCTCCTGGAACTCTTTCAAATGCAACAGACAATTTGGCCCTTTCTGCTTTCCTGCGGACTCCATCCTCAAAAGCACCTGTTTTCGCTTTCGGCATCGTCCAGAGCAAAAAAGACAAACGTACAGCTTTTGCT
Source organism: Vanellus vanellus (assembly GCF_965231255.1). Classification (NCBI taxonomy): domain Eukaryota; kingdom Metazoa; phylum Chordata; class Aves; order Charadriiformes; family Charadriidae; genus Vanellus; species Vanellus vanellus. The sequence continues at coordinate 20,687 of NW_028128254.1, forward strand.
GCCACAGCAAAGGAGCCAGCGGGGAAAAGTGATGCTGGTTCTCACTGCCTCCTGGAACTCTTTCAAATGCCACAGACAATTTGGCCCTCTCTGCTTTCCTGCGGACTCCATCCTCAAAAGCACCTGTTTTCGCTTTCGGCAGCCTCCGGAGCAAAAAAGACAAACGTCCAGCTTTTGCTGCCACAGCAAAGGTGCCAGCGGGGAAAAGTAATGCTGGTTCTCACTGCCTCCTGGAACCTCTTCAAATGCCACAGACAATTTGGCACTCTCTGCTTTCCTGCGGACTCCATCCTCAAAAGCACCTGTTTTCGCTTTCGGCAGCCTCCGGAGCAAAAAAGACAAACGTCCAGCTTTTGCTGCCACAGCAAAGGAGCCAGCAGGGAAAAGTAATGCTGGTTCTCACTGCCTCCTGGAACCTCTTCAAATGCCACAGACAATTTGGCCCTCTCTGCTTTCCTGCGGACTCCATCCTCAAAAGCACCTGTTTTCGCTTTCGGCATCCTCCAGAGCAAAAAAGACAAACGTCCAGCTTTTGCTGCCACAGCAAAGGTGCCAGCGGGGAAAAGTGATGCTGGTCCTCATTGGCTCCTGGAACCTCTTCAAAAGCCACGGACAATTTGGCCCTCTCTGCTTTCCTGCGGACTCCATCCTCAAAAGCACCTGTTTTCGCTTTCGGCAGCCTCCGGAGCAAAAAAGACAAACGTCCAGGTTTTGCTGCCACAGCAAACGTGCCAGCGGGGAAAAGTAATGCTGGTTCTCACTGCCTCCTGGAACCCTTTCAAATGCCCCAGACAATTTGGCCCTCTCTGCTTTCCTGCGGACTCCATCCTCAAAAGCACCTGTTTTCGCTTTCGGCATCCTCCAGAGCAAAAAAGACAAACGTCCAGGTTTTCCTGCCACAGCAATGGTGCCAGCCGGGAAAAGTAATGCTGATTCTCACTGCCTCCTGGAACTCTTTCAAATGCCCCAGACAATTTGGCCCTCTCTGCTTTCCTGCGGACTCCATCCTCAAAAGCACCTGTTTTCGCTTTCGGCATCCTCCAGAGCAAAAAAGACAAACGTACAGCTTTTGCTGCCACACCAAAGGTGCCAGCGGGGAAAAGTGATGCTGGTTCTCACTGCCTCCTGGAACTCTTTCAAATGCAACAGACAATTTGGCCCTTTCTGCTTTCCTGCGGACTCCATCCTCAAAAGCACCTGTTTTCGCTTTCGACAGCCTCCAGAGCAAAAAAGACAAACGTCCAGGTTTTCCTGCCACAGCAAAGGTGCCAGCGGGGAAAAGTAATGGTGGTCCTCATTGCCTCCTGGAACCCTTTCAAATGCCCCAGACAATTTGGCCCTCTCTGCTTTCCTGCGGACTCCATCCTCAAAAGCACCTGTTTTCGCTTCCGGCAACCTCCGGAGCAAAAAAGACAAACGTCCAGGTTTTGCTGCCACAGCAAAGGTGCCAGCGGGGAAAAGTAATGCTGGTTCTCACTGCCTCCTGGAACCCTTTCAAATGCCCCAGACAATTTGGCCCTCTCTGCTTGCCTGCGGACTCCATCCTCAAAAGCACCTGTTTTCGCTTTCGGCAGCCTCCGGAGCAAAAAAGACAAACGTCCAGCTTTTGCTGCCACAGCAAAGGAGCCAGCAGGGAAAAGTAATGCTGATTCTCACTGCCTCCTGGAACTCTTTCAAATGCCCCAGAGAATTTGGCCCTCTCTGCTTTCCTGCGGACTCCATCCTCAAAAGCACCTGTTTTCGCTTTCGGCATCCTCAGGAGCAAAAAAGACAAACTTCCAGGTTTTGCTGCCACAGCAAAGGTGCCAGCGGGCAAAAGTAATGCTGGTTCTCACTGCCTCCTGGAATCCTTTCAAATGCCCCAGACAATTTGGCCCTCTCTGCTTTCATGCGGACTCCATCCTCAAAAGCACCTGTTTTCGCTATCGGCAACCTCCGTAGCAGAAAAGACAAACGTCCAGCTTTTGCTGCCACAGCAAAGGTGCCAGCGGGGAAAAGTGATGCTGGTCCTCATTGCCTCCTGGAACCCTTTCAAATGCCCCAGACAATTTGGCCCTCTCTGCTTGCCTGCGGACTCCATCCTCAAAAGCACCTGTTTTCGCTTTCGTCAGCCTCCGGAGCAAAAAAGACAAACGTCCAGCTTTTGCTGCCACAGCAAAGGTGCCAGCGGGGAAAAGTAATGCTGGTTCTCACTGCCTCCTGGAACCTCTTCAAATGCCACAGACAATTTCGCCCTCTCTGCTTTCCTGCGGACTCCATCCTCAAAAGCACCTGTTTTCGCTTTCGGCAGCCTCTGGAGCAAAAAAGACAAACGTCCAGCTTTTGCTGCCACAGCAAAGGAGCCAGCAGGGAAAAGTGATGGTGGTTCTCACTGCCTCCTGGAACTCTTTCAAATGCCACAGACAATTTGGCCCTCTCTGCTTTCCTGCAGAGTCCATCCTCAAAAGCACCTGTTTTCGCTTTCAGCAGCCTCCGGAGCAAAAAAGACAAACGTCCAGCTTTTGCTGCCACAGCAAAGGTGCCAACGGGGAAAAGTGATGCTGGTTCTCACTGCCTCCTGGAACTCTTTCAAATGCCCCAGACAATTTGGCCCTCTCTGCTTTCCTGCGGACTCCATCCTCAAAAGCACCTGTTTTCGCTTTGGGCAGCCTCCAGAGCAAAAAAGACAAACGTCCAGGTTTTCCTGCCACAGCAAAGGTGCCTGCGGGGAAAAGTAATGCTGGTCCTCATTGCCTCCTGGAACCCTTTCAAATGCCCCAGACAATTTGTCCCTCTCTTCTTTCCTGCGGACTCCATCCTCAAAAGCACCTGTTTTCGCTTTCGGCAGCCTCCAGAGCAAAAAAGACAAACGTCCAGCTTTTGCTGCCACAGCAAAGGTGCCAGCGGGAAAAGTAATGCTGGTTCTCACTGCCTCCTGGAACCCTTTCAAATGCCCCAGACAATTTGGCCCTCTCTGCTTGCCTGCGGACTCCATCCTCAAAAGCACCTGTTTTCGCTTCCGGCAACCTCTGGAGCAAAAAAGACAAACGTCCAGCTTTTGCTGCCACAGCAAAGGTGCCAGCGGGGAAAAGTAATGCTGGTTCTCACTGCCTCCTGGAACCTCTTCAAATGCCACAGACAATTTGGCCCTCTCTGCTTTCCTGCGGACTCCATCCTCAAAAGCACCTGTTTTCGCTTTCGGCAGCCTCTGGAGCAAAAAAGACAAACGTCCAGCTTTTGCTGCCACAGCAAAGGAGCCAGCGGGGAAAAGTGATGCTGGTTCTCACTGCCTCCTGGAACTCTTTCAAATGCCACAGACAATTTGGCCCTCTCTGCTTTCCTGCGGACTCCATCGTCAAAAGCACCTGTTTTCGCTTTCGGCAGCCTCCGGAGCAAAAAAGACAAACGTCCAGCTTTTGCTGCCACAGCAAAGGTGCCAGCGGGGAAAAGTAATGCTGGTTCTCACTGCCTCCTGGAACCTCTTCAAATGCCACAGACAATTTGGCCCTCTCTGCTTTCCTGCGGACTCCATCCTCAAAAGCACCTGTTTTCGCTTTCGGCAACCTCCAGAGCAAAAAAGACAAACGTCCAGGTTTTGCTGCCACAGCAAAGGAGCCAGCGGGGAAAAGTGATGCTGGTTCTCACTGCCTCCTGGAACTCTTTCAAATGCCCCAGACAATTTGGCCCTCTCTGCTTTCCTGCGGACTCCATCCTCAAAAGCACCTGTTTTCGCTTTCGGCAGCCTCCGGAGCAAAAAAGACAAACGTCCAGCTTTTCCTGTCACAGCAAAGGTGCCAGCGGGGAAAAGTAATGCTGGTCCTCATTGCCTCCTGGAACCTCTTCAAATGCAACAGACAATTTGGCCCTCTCTGCTTTCCTGCGGACTCCATCCTCAAAAGCACCTGTTTTCGCTTTCGGCAGCCTCTGGAGCAAAAAAGACAAACGTCCAGCTTTTGCTGCCACAGCAAAGGAGCCAGCAGCGAAAAGTAATGCTGGTTCTCACTGCCTCCTGGAACCTCTTCAAATGCCCCAGACAATTTGGCCCTCTCTGCTTTCCTGCGGACTCCATCCTCAAAAGCACCTGTTTTCGCTTTCGGCATCCTCCAGAGCAAAAAAGACAAACGTCCAGCTTTTGCTGCCACAGCAAAGGTGCCAGCGGGGAAAAGTGATGCTGGTCCTCATTGGCTCCTGGAACCTCTTCAAAAGCCACGGACAATTTGGCCCTCTCTGCTTTCCTGCGGACTCCATCCTCAAAAGCACCTGTTTTCGCTTTCGGCAGCCTCCGGAGCAAAAAAGACAAACGTCCAGGTTTTGCTGCCACAGCAAACGTGCCAGCGGGGAAAAGTAATGCTGGTTCTCACTGCCTCCTGGAACCCTTTCAAATGCCCCAGACAATTTGGGCCTCTCTGCTTTCCTACGGACTCCATCCTCAAAAGCACCTGTTTTCGCTTTCGGCATCCTCCAGAGCAAAAAAGACAAACGTACAGCTTTTGCTGCCACACCAAAGGAGCCAGCGAGGAACAGTGATGCTGGTTCTCACTGCCTCCTGGAACTCTTTCAAATGCAACAGACAATTTGGCCCTTTCTGCTTTCCTGCGGACTCCATCCTCAAAAGCACCTGTTTTCGCTTTCGACAGCCTCCAGAGCAAAAAAGACAAACGTCCAGGTTTTCCTGCCACAGCAATGGTGCCAGCCGGGAAAAGTAATGCTGATTCTCACTGCCTCCTGGAACTCTTTCAAATGCCCCAGACAATTTGGCCCTCTCTGCTTTCCTGCGGACTCCATCCTCAAAAGCACCTGTTTTCGCTTTCGGCATCCTCCAGAGCAAAAAAGACAAACGTACAGCTTTTGCTGCCACACCAAAGGAGCCAGCGGGGAAAAGTGATGCTGGTTCTCACTGCCTCCTGGAACTCTTTCAAATGCAACAGACAATTTGGCCCTTTCTGCTTTCCTGCGGACTCCATCCTCAAAAGCACCTGTTTTCGCTTTCGACAGCCTCCAGAGCAAAAAAGACAAACGTCCAGGTTTTCCTGCCACAGCAATGGTGCCAGCCGGGAAAAGTAATGCTGATTCTCACTGCCTCCTGGAACTCTTTCAAATGCCCCAGACAATTTGGCCCTCTCTGCTTTCCTGCGGACTCCATCCTCAAAAGCACCTGTTTTCGCTTTCGGCATCCTCCAGAGCAAAAAAGACAAACGTACAGCTTTTGCTGCCACACCAAAGGAGCCAGCGGGGAAAAGTGATGCTGGTTCTCACTGCCTCCTGGAACTCTTTCAAATGCAACAGACAATTTGGCCCTTTCTGCTTTCCTGCGGACTCCATCCTCAAAAGCACCTGTTTTCGCTTTCGACAGCCTCCAGAGCAAAAAAGACAAACGTCCAGGTTTTCCTGCCACAGCAATGGTGCCAGCCGGGAAAAGTAATGCTGATTCTCACTGCCTCCTGGAATCCTTTCAAATGCCCCAGACAATTTGGCCCTCTCTGCTTTCATGCGGACTCCATCCTCAAAAGCACCTGTTTTCGCTTCCGGCAACCTCCGGAGCAGAAAAGACAAACGTCCAGCTTTTGCTGCCACAGCAAAGGTGCCAGCGGGGAAAAGTAATGCTGGTTCTCACTGCCTCCTGGAACCTCTTCAAATGCCACAGACAATTTGGCCCTCTCTGCTTTCCTGCGGACTCCATCCTCAAAAGCACCTGTTTTCGCTTTCGGCAGCCTCTGGAGCAAAAAAGACAAACGTCCAGCTTTTGCTGCCACAGCAAAGGAGCCAGCAGGGAAAAGTGATGCTGGTTCTCACTGCCTCCTGGAACTCTTTCAAATGCCACAGACAATTTGGCCCTCTCTGCTTTCCTGCAGAGTCCATCCTCAAAAGCACCTGTTTTCGCTTTCAGCAGCCTCCGGAGCAAAAAAGACAAACGTCCAGCTTTTGCTGCCACAGCAAAGGTGCCAGCGGGGAAAAGTGATGCTGGTTCTCACTGCCTCCTGGAACTCTTTCAAATGCCACAGACAATTTGGCCCTCTCTGCTTTCCTGCAGACTCCATCCTCAAAAGCACCTGTTTTCGCTTTCGGCATCCTCCAGATCAAAAAAGACAAACGTCCAGCTTTTGCTGCCACAGCAAAGGTGCCAGCGGGGAAAAGTAATGCTGGTTCTCACTGCGTCCTGGAACCTCTTCAAATGCCACAGACAATTTGGCCCTCTCTGCTTTCCTGCGGACTCCATCCTCAAAAGCACCTGTTTTCGCTTTCGGCAGCCTCCGGAGCAAAAAAGACAAACGTCCAGCTTTTGCTGCCACAGCAAAAGTGCCAGCGGGGAAAAGTAATGCTGGTCGTCACTGCCTCCTGGAACTCTTTCAAATGCCACAGACAATTTGGCCCTCTCTGCTTTCCTGCGGACTCCATCCTCAAAAGCACCTGTTTTCACTTTCGGCATCCTCAGGAGCAAAAAAGACAAACATCCAGCTTTTGCTGCCACAGCAAAGGTGCCAGCGGGGAAAAGTAATGCTGGTTCTCACTGCCTCCTGGAACCCTTTCAAATGCTCCAGACAATTTGGCCCTCTCTGCTTTCCTGCGGACTCCATCCTCAAAAGCACCTGTTTTCGCTTTCGGCATCCTCCACAGCAAAAAAGACAAACGTACAGCTTTTGCTGGCACACCAAAGGAGCCAGCGGGGAAAAGTGATGCTGGTTCTCACTGCCTCCTGGAACTCTTTCAAATGCAACAGACAATTTGGCCCTTTCTGCTTTCCTGCGGACTCCATCCTCAAAAGCACCTGTTTTCGCTTTCGACAGCCTCCAGAGCAAAAAAGACAAACGTCCAGGTTTTCCTGCCACAGCAATGGTGCCAGCCGGGAAAAGTAATGCTGATTCTCACTGCCTCCTGGAACTCTTTCAAATGCCCCAGACAATTTGGCCCTCTCTGCTTTCCTGCGGACTCCATCCTCAAAAGCACCTGTTTTCGCTTTCGGCATCCTCAGGAGCAAAAAAGACAAACTTCCAGGTTTTGCTGGCACAGCAAAGGTGCCAGCGGGCAAAAGTAATGCTGGTTCTCACTGCCTCCTGGAATCCTTTCAAATGCCCCAGACAATTTGGCCCTCTCTGCTTTCATGCGGACTCCATCCTCAAAAGCACCTGTTTTCGATATCGGCAACCTCCGGAGCAGAAAAGACAAACGTCCAGCTTTTGCTGCCACAGCAAAGGTGCCAGCGGGGAAAAGTGATGCTGGTCCTCATTGCCTCCTGGAACCCTTTCAAATGCCCCAGACAATTTGGCCCTCTCTGCTTGCCTGCGGACTCCATCCTCAAAAGCACCTGTTTTCGCATCCGGCAGCCTCCGGAGCAAAAAAGACAAACGTCCAGCTTTTGCTGCCACAGCAAAGGTGCCAGTGGGGAAAAGTAATGCTGGTTCTCACTGCCTCCTGGAACCTCTTCAAATGCCACAGACAATTTGGCCCTCTCTGCTTTCCTGCGGACTCCATCCTCAAAAGCACCTGTTTTCGCTTTCGGCAGCCTCTGGAGCAAAAAAGACAAACGTCCAGCTTTTGCTGCCACAGCAAAGGAGCCAGCAGGGAAAAGTGATGCTGGTTCTCACTGCCTCCTGGAACTCTTTCAAATGCCACAGACAATTTGGCCCTCTCTGCTTTCCTGCAGAGTCCATCCTCAAAAGCACCTGTTTTCGCTTTCAGCAGCCTCCGGAGCAAAAAAGACAAACGTCCAGCTTTTGCTGCCACAGCAAAGGTGCCAGCGGGGAAAAGTGATGCTGGTTCTCACTGCCTCCTGGAACTCTTTCAAATGCCACAGACAATTTGGCCCTCTCTGCTTTCCTGCGGACTCCATCCTCAAAAGCACCTGTTTTCGCTTTCGGCATCCTCCAGATCAAAAAAGACAAACGTCCAGCTTTTGCTGCCACAGCAAAGGTGCCAGCGGGGAAAAGTAATGCTGGTTCTCACTGCGTCCTGGAACCTCTTCAAATGCCACAGACAATTTGGCACTCTCTGCTTTCCTGCGGACTCCATCCTCAAAAGCACCTGTTTTCGCTTTCGGCAACCTCCGGAGCAAAAAAGACAAACGTCCAGGTTTTGCTGCCACAGCAAAGGAGCCAGCGGGGAAAAGTGATGCTGGTTCTCACTGCCTCCTGGAACTCTTTCAAATGCCCCAGACAATTTGGCCCTCTCTGCTTTCCTGCGGACTCCATCCTCAAAAGGACCTGTTTTCGCTTTCGGCAGCCTCCGGAGCAAAAAAGACAAACGTCCAGCTTTTCCTGTCACAGCAAAGGTGCCAGCGGGGAAAAGTAATGCTGGTCCTCATTGCCTCCTGGAACCCTTTCAAATGCCTCAGACAATTTGGCCCTCTCTGCTTTCCTGCGGACTCCATCCTCAAAAGCACCTGTTTTCGCTTCCGGCAACCTCCGGAGCAAAAAAGACAAACGTCCAGGTTTTGCTGCCACAGCAAAGGTGCCAGCGGGGAAAAGTAATGCTGGTTCTCACTGCCTCCTGGAACCTCTTCAAATGCCCCAGACAATTTGGCCCTCTCTGCTTTCCTGCGGACTCCATCCTCAAAAGCACCTGTTTTCGCTTTCGGCAGCCTCCGGAGCAAAAAAGACAAACGTCCAGCTTTTGCTGCCACAGCAAAGGAGCCAGCAGGGAAAAGTAATGCTGATTCACACTGCCTCCTGGAACTCTTTCAAATGCCCCAGACAATTTGGCCCTCTCTGCTTTCCTGCGGACTCCATCCTCAAAAGCACCTGTTTTCGCTTTCGGCATCCTCAGGAGCAAAAAAGACAAACTTCCAGGTTTTGCTGCCACAGCAAAGGTGCCAGCGGGCAAAAGTAATGCTGGTTCTCACTGCCTCCTGGAATCCTTTCAAATGCCCCAGACAATTTGGCCCTCTCTGCTTTCATGCGGACTCCATCCTCAAAAGCACCTGTTTTCGATATCGGCAACCTCCGGAGCAAAAAAGACAAACGTCCAGCTTTTGCTGCCACAGCAAAGGTGCCAGCGGGGAAAAGTGATGCTGGTCCTCATTGCCTCCTGGAACCCTTTCAAATGCCCCAGACAATTTGGCCCTCTCTGCTTTCCTGCGGACTCCATCCTCAAAAGCACCTGTTTTCGCTTTCGGCAGCCTCCGGAGCAAAAAAGACAAACGTCCAGCTTTTGCTGCCACAGCAAAGGTGCCAGCGGGGAAAAGTAATGCTGGTTCTCACTGTCTCCTGGAACCTCTTCAAATGCCACAGACAATTTGGCCCTCTCTGCTTTCCTGCGGACTCCATCCTCAAAAGCACCTGTTTTCGCTTTCGGCAGCCTCTGGAGCAAAAAAGACAAACGTCCAGCTTTTGCTGCCACAGCAAAGGAGCCAGCAGGGAAAAGTGATGCTGGTTCTCACTGCCTCCTGGAACTCTTTCAAATGCCACAGACAATTTGGCCCTCTCTGCTTTCCTGCAGAGTCCATCCTCAAAAGCACCAGTTTTCGCTTTCAGCAGCCTCCGGAGCAAAAAAGACAAACGTCCAGCTTTTGCTGCCACAGCAAAGGTGCCAACGGGGAAAAGTGATGCTGGTTCTCACTGCCTCCTGGAACTCTTTCAAATGCCACAGACAATTTGGCCCTCTCTGCTTTCCTGCGAACTCCATCCTCAAAAGCACCTGTTTTCGCTTTCGGCATCCTCCAGATCAAAAAAGACAAACGTCCAGCTTTTGCTGCCACAGCAAAGGTGCCAGCGGGGAAAAGTAATGCTGGTTCTCACTGCGTCCTGGAACCTCTTCAAATGCCACAGACAATTTGGCACTCTCTGCTTTCCTGCGGACTCCATCCTCAAAAGCACCTGTTTTCGCTTTCGGCAACCTCCGGAGCAAAAAAGACAAACGTCCAGGTTTTGCTGCCACAGCAAAGGAGCCAGCGGGGAAAAGTGATGCTGGTTCTCACTGCCTCCTGGAACTCTTTCAAATGCCCCAGACAATTTGGCCCTCTCTGCTTTCCTGCGGACTCCATCCTCAAAAGCAGCTGTTTTCGCTTTCGGCAGCCTCCGGAGCAAAAAAGACAAACGTCCAGCTTTTCCTGTCACAGCAAAGGTGCCAGCGGGGAAAAGTAATGCTGGTCCTCATTGCCTCCTGGAACCCTTTCAAATGCCCCAGACAATTTGGCCCTCTCTGCTTTCCTGCGGACTCCATCCTCAAAAGCACCTGTTTTCGCTTCCGGCAACCTCCGGAGCAAAAAAGACAAACGTCCAGGTTTTGCTGCCACAGCAAAGGTGCCAGCGGGGAAAAGTAATGCTGGTTCTCACTGCCTCCTGGAACCTCTTCAAATGCCCCAGACAATTTGGCCCTCTCTGCTTTCCTGCGGACTCCATCCTCAAAAGCACCTGTTTTCGCTTTCGGCAGCCTCCGGAGCAAAAAAGACAAACGTCCAGCTTTTGCTGCCACAGCAAAGGAGCCAGCAGGGAAAAGTAATGCTGATTCACACTGCCTCCTGGAACTCTTTCAAATGCCCCAGACAATTTGGCCCTCTCTGCTTTCCTGCGGACTCCATCCTCAAAAGCACCTGTTTTCGCTTTCGGCATCCTCAGGAGCAAAAAAGACAAACTTCCAGGTTTTGCTGCCACAGCAAAGGTGCCAGCGGGCAAAAGTAATGCTGGTTCTCACTGCCTCCTGGAATCCTTTCAAATGCCCCAGACAATTTGGCCCTCTCTGCTTTCATGCGGACTCCATCCTCAAAAGCACCTGTTTTCGATATCGGCAACCTCCGGAGCAGAAAAGACAAACGTCCAGCTTTTGCTGCCACAGCAAAGGTGCCAGCGGGGAAAAGTGATGCTGGTCCTCATTGCCTCCTGGAACCCTTTCAAATGCCCCAGACAATTTGGCCCTCTCTGCTTTCCTGCGGACTCCATCCTCAAAAGCACCTGTTTTCGCTTTCGGCAGCCTCCGGAGCAAAAAAGACAAACGTCCAGCTTTTGCTGCCACAGCAAAGGTGCCAGCGGGGAAAAGTAATGCTGGTTCTCACTGTCTCCTGGAACCTCTTCAAATGCCACAGACAATTTGGCCCTCTCTGCTTTCCTGCGGACTCCATCCTCAAAAGCACCTGTTTTCGCTTTCGGCAGCCTCTGGAGCAAAAAAGACAAACGTCCAGCTTTTGCTGCCACAGCAAAGGAGCCAGCAGGGAAAAGTGATGCTGGTTCTCACTGCCTCCTGGAACTCTTTCAAATGCCACAGACAATTTGGCCCTCTCTGCTTTCCTGCAGAGTCCATCCTCAAAAGCACCAGTTTTCGCTTTCAGCAGCCTCCGGAGCAAAAAAGACAAACGTCCAGCTTTTGCTGCCACAGCAAAGGTGCCAACGGGGAAAAGTGATGCTGGTTCTCACTGCCTCCTGGAACTCTTTCAAATGCCACAGACAATTTGGCCCTCTCTGCTTTCCTGCGAACTCCATCCTCAAAAGCACCTGTTTTCGCTTTCGGCATCCTCCAGATCAAAAAAGACAAACGTCCAGCTTTTGCTGCCACAGCAAAGGTGCCAGCGGGGAAAAGTAATGCTGGTTCTCACTGCGTCCTGGAACCTCTTCAAATGCCACAGACAATTTGGCACTCTCTGCTTTCCTGCGGACTCCATCCTCAAAAGCACCTGTTTTCGCTTTCGGCAACCTCCGGAGCAAAAAAGACAAACGTCCAGGTTTTGCTGCCACAGCAAAGGAGCCAGCGGGGAAAAGTGATGCTGGTTCTCACTGCCTCCTGGAACTCTTTCAAATGCCCCAGACAATTTGGCCCTCTCTGCTTTCCTGCGGACTCCATCCTCAAAAGCAGCTGTTTTCGCTTTCGGCAGCCTCCGGAGCAAAAAAGACAAACGTCCAGCTTTTCCTGTCACAGCAAAGGTGCCAGCGGGGAAAAGTAATGCTGGTCCTCATTGCCTCCTGGAACCCTTTCAAATGCCCCAGACAATTTGGCCCTCTCTGCTTTCCTGCGGACTCCATCCTCAAAAGCACCTGTTTTCGCTTCCGGCAACCTCCGGAGCAAAAAAGACAAACGTCCAGGTTTTGCTGCCACAGCAAAGGTGCCAGCGGGGAAAAGTAATGCTGGTTCTCACTGCCTCCTGGAACCTCTTCAAATGCCCCAGACAATTTGGCCCTCTCTGCTTTCCTGCGGACTCCATCCTCAAAAGCACCTGTTTTCGATTTCGGCAGCCTCCGGAGCAAAAAAGACAAACGTCCAGCTTTTGCTGCCACAGCAAAGGAGCCAGCAGGGAAAAGTAATGCTGGTTCTCACTGCCTCCTGGAACCTCTTCAAATGCCCCAGACAATTTGGCCCTCTCTGCTTTCCTGCGGACTCCATCCTCAAAAGCACCTGTTTTCGCTTTCGGCATCCTCCAGAGCAAAAAAGACAAACGTCCAGCTTTTGCTGCCACAGCAAAGGTGCCAGCGGGGAAAAGTGATGCTGGTCCTCATTGGCTCCTGGAACCTCTTCAAAAGCCACAGACAATTTGGCCCTCTCTGCTTTCCTGCGGACTCCATCCTCAAAAGCACCTGTTTTAGCTTTCGGCAGCCTCCGGAGCAAAAAAGACAAACGTCCAGGTTTTGCTGCCACAGCAAACGTGCCAGCGGGGAAAAGTAATGCTGGTTCTCACTGCCTCCTGAAACTCTTTCAAATGCCACAGACAATTTGGCCCTCTCTGCTTTCCTGCGGACTCCATCCTCAAAAGCACCTGTTTTAGCTTTCGGCAGCCTCCGGAGCAAAAAAGACAAACGTCCAGGTTTTGCTGCCACAGCAAAGTTGCCAGCAAGGAAAAGTAATGCTGGTTCTCACTGCCTCCTGGTACCTCTTCAAATGCCCCAGACAATTTGGCCCTCTCTGCTTTCCTGTGGACTCCATCCTCAAAAGCACCTGTTTTCGCTTTCGGCAGCCTCCGGAGCAAAAAAGACAAACGTCCAGCTTTTGCTGCCACAGCAAAGGAGCCAGCAGGGAAAAGTAATGCTGGTTCTCACTGCCTCCTGGAATCTCTTCAAATGCCCCAGACAATTTGGCCCTCTCTGCTTTCCTGCGGACTCCATCCTCAAAAGCACCTGTTTTCGCTTTCGGCATCCTCCAGAGCAAAAAAGACAAACGTCCAGCTTTTGCTGCCACAGCAAAGGTGCCAGCGGGGAAAAGTGATGCTGGTCCTCATTGGCTCCTGGATCCTCTTCAAAAGCCACAGACAATTTGGCCCTCTCTGCTTTCCTGCGGACTCCATCCTCAAAAGCACCTGTTTTCGCTTTCGGCATCCTCCGGAGCAAAAAAGACAAACGTCCAGCTTTTGCTGCCACAGCAAAGGTGCCAGCGGGGAAAAGTGATGCTGGTTCTCACTGCCTCCTGGAACTCTTTCAAATGCCACAGACAATTTGGCCCTCTCTGCTTTCCTGCGGACTCCATCCTCAAAAGCACCTGTTTTCGCTTTCGGCAGCCTCCGGAGCAAAAAACACAAACGTCCAGCTTTTGCTGCCACAGCAAAGGTGCCAGCGGGGAAAAGTGATGCTGGTTCTCACTGCGTCCTGGAACCTCTTCAAATGCCACAGACAATTTGGCACTCTCTGCTTTCCTGCGGACTCCATCCTCAAAAGCACCTGTTTTCGCTTTCGGCAACCTCCGGAGCAAAAAAGACAAACGTCCAGCTTTTGCTGCCACAGCAAAGGAGCCAGCGGGGAAAAGTGATGCTGGTTCTCACTGCCTCCTGGAACTCTTTCAAATGCCCCAGACAATTTGGCCCTCTCTTCTTTCCTGCGGACTCCATCCTCAAAAGCACCTGTTTTCGCTTTCGGCAGCCTCCGGAGCAAAAAAGACAAACGTCCAGCTTTTGCTGCCACAGCAAAGGTGCCAGCGGGGAAAAGTAATGCTGGTTCTCTCTGCCTCCTGGAACCTCTTCAAATGCCACAGACAATTTGGCCCTCTCTGCTTTCCTGCGGACTCCATCCTCAAAAGCACCTGTTTTAGCTTTCGGCAGCCTCCGGAGCAAAAAAGACAAACGTCCAGGTTTTGCTGCCACAGCAAAGGTGCCAGCGGGGAAAAGTGATGCTGGTCCTCACTGCCTCCTGGAACTCTTTCAAATGCCACAGACAATTTGGCCCTCTCTGCTTTCCTGCGGACTCCATCCTCAAAAGCACCTGTTTTAGCTTTCGGCAGCCTCCGGAGCAAAAAAGACAAACGTCCAGGTTTTGCTGCCACAGCAAAGGTGCCAGCGGGGAAAAGTAATGCTGGTCGTCACTGCCTCCTGGAACTCTTTCAAATGCCACAGACAATTTGGCCCTCTCTGCTTTCCTGCGGACTCCATCCTCACAAGCACCTGTTTTCGCTTTCGGCATCCTCAGGAGCAAAAAAGACAAACGTCCAGCTTTTGCTGCCACAGCAAAGGTGCCAGCGGGGAAAAGTAATGCTGGTTCTCACTGCCTCCTGGAACTCTTTCAAATGCCACAGACAATTTGGCCCTCTCTGCTTTCCTGCGGACTCCATCCTCAAAAGCACCTGTTTTCGCTTTCGGCAACCTCCGGAGCAAAAAAGACAAACGTACAGCTTTTGCTGCCACACCAAAGGAGCCAGCGGGGAAAAGTGATGCTGGTTCTCACTGCCTCCTGGAACTCTTTCAAATGCAACAGACAATTTGGCCCTCTCTGCTTTCCTGCGGACTCCATCCTCAAAAGCACCTGTTTTCGCTTTCGACAGCCTCCAGAGCAAAAAAGACAAACGTTCAGCTTTTGCTGCCACAGCAAAGGTGCCAGCGGGAAAAGTAATGCTGGTTCTCACTGCCTCCTGGAACCCTTTCAAATGCCACAGACAATTTGGCCCTCTCTGCTTGCCTGCGGACTCCATCCTCAAAAGCACCTGTTTTCGCTTTCGGCAGCCTCTGGAGCAAAAAAGACAAACGTCCAGCTTTTGCTGCCACAGCAAAGGAGCCAGCGGGGAAAAGTGATGCTGGTTCTCACTGCCTCCTGGAACTCTTTCAAATGCCACAGACAATTTGGCCCTCTCTGCTTTCCTGCGGACTCCATCCTCAAAAGCACCTGTTTTCGCTTTCGGCATCCTCCAGAGCAAAAAAGACAAACGTCCAGCTTTTGCTGCCACAGCAAAGGTGCCAGCGGGGAAAAGTGATGCTGGTTCTCACTGCGTCCTGGAACCTCCTCAAATGCCACAGACAATTTGGCACTCTCTGCTTTCCTGCGGACTCCATCCTCAAAAGCACCTGTTTTCGCTTTCGGCAACCTCCGGAGCAAAAAAGACAAACGTCCAGCTTTTGCTGCCACAGCAAAGGAGCCAGCGGGGAAAAGTGATGCTGGTTCTCACTGCCTCCTGGAACTCTATCAAATGCCCCAGACAATTTGGCCCTCTCTGCTTTCCTGCGGACTCCATCCTCAAAAGCACCTGTTTTCGCTTCCGGACACCTCCGGAGCAAAAAAGACAAACGTCCAGCTTTTGCTGCCACAGCAAAGGTGCCAGCGGGGAAAAGTGATGCTGGTTCTCACTGCCTCCTGGAACTCTTTCAAATGCCCCAGACAATTTGGCCCTCTCTGCTTTCCTGCGGACTCCATCCTGAAAAGCACCTGTTTTCGCTTTCGGCAGCCTCAGGAGCAAAAAAGACAAACGTCCAGCTTTTGCTGCCACAGCAAAGGTGCCAGCGGGGAAAAGTAATGCTGGTTCTCACTGCCTCCTGGAACTCTTTCAAATGTCACAGACAATTTGGCCCTCTCTGCTTTCCTGCGGACTCCATCCTCAAAAGCACCTGTTTTCGCTTTCGGCAGCCTCCAGAGCAAAAAAGATAAACGTCCAGGTTTTCCTGCCACAGCAAAGGTGCCAGCGGGGAAAAGTAATGCTGGTCCTCATTGCCTCCTAGAACCCTTTTAAATGCCCCAGACAATTTGGCCCTCTCTGCTTTCCTGCGGAATCCATCCTCAAAAGCACCTGTTTTCGCTTCCGGCAACCTCCGGAGCAAAAAAGACAAACGTCCAGGTTTTGCTGCCACAGCAAAGGTGCCAGCGGGGAAAAGTAATGCTGGTTCTCACTGCCTCCTGGAACCCTTTCAAATGCCCCAGACAATTTAGCCCTCTCTGCTTTCCTGCGGACTCCATCCTCAAAAGCACCTGTTTTCGCTTCCGGCAGCCTCCGGAGCAAAAAAGACAAACGTCCAGGTTTTCCTGCCACAGCAAAGGTGCCAGCGGGGAAAAGTAATGCTGGTCCTCATTGCCTCCTGGAACCCTTTCAAATGCCCCAGACAATTTGTCCCTCTCTGCTTTCCTGCGGACTCCATCCTCAAAAGCACCTGTTTTCGCTTTCGGCAGCCTCCGGAGCAAAAAAGACAAACGTCCAGCTTTTGCTGCCACAGCAAAGGTGCCAGCGGGAAAAGTAATGCTGGTTCTCACTGCCTCCTGGAACCCTTTCAAATGCCCCAGACAATTTGGCCCTCTCTGCTTGCCTGCGGACTCCATCCTCAAAAGCACCTGTTTTCGCTTCTGGCAACCTCCGGAGCAAAAAAGACAAACGTCCAGCTTTTGCTGCCACAGCAAAGGTGCCAGCGGGGAAAAGTAATGCTGGTTCTCACTGCCTCCTGGAACCTCTTCAAATGCCCCAGACAATTTAGCCCTCTCTGCTTTCCTGCGGACTCCATCCTCAAAAGCACCTGTTTTCGCTTTCGGCAGCCTCCGGAGTAAAAAAGACAAACGTCCAGCTTTTGCTGCCACAGCAAAGGAGCCAGCGTGGAAAAGTGATGCTGGTTCTCACTGCCTCCTGGAACCCTTTCAAATGCCACAGACAATTTGGCCCTCTCAGCTTTCCTGCGGACTCCATCCTCAAAAGCACCTGTTTTCGCTTTCGGCAACCTCCGGAGCAAAAAACACAAACGTCCAGCATTTGCTGCCACAGCAAAGGAGCCAGCGGGGAAAAGTGATGCTGGTTCTCACTGCCTCCTGGAACCCTTTCAAATGCCCCAGACAATTTAGCCCTCTCTGCTTTCCTGCGGACTCCATCCTCAAAAGCACCTGTTTTCGCTTCCGGCAGCCTCCGGAGCAAAAAAGACAAACGTCCAGGTTTTCCTGCCACAGCAAAGGTGCCAGCGGGGAAAAGTAATGCTGGTCCTCATTGCCTCCTGGAACCCTTTCAAATGCCCCAAACAATTTGTCCCTCTCTGCTTTCCTGCGGACTCCATCCTCAAAAGCACCTGTTTTCGCTTTCGGCAGCCTCCGGAGCAAAAAAGACAAACGTCCAGCTTTTGCTGCCACAGCAAAGGTGCCAGCGGGAAAAGTAATGCTGGTTCTCACTGCCTCCTGGAACCCTTTCAAATGCCCCAGACAATTTGGCCCTCTCTGCTTGCCTGCGGACTCCATCCTCAAAAGCACCTGTTTTCGCTTCTGGCAACCTCCGGAGCAAAAAAGACAAACGTCCAGCTTTTGCTGCCACAGCAAAGGTGCCAGCGGGGAAAAGTAATGCTGGTTCTCACTGCCTCCTGGAACCTCTTCAAATGCCACAGACAATTTGGCCCTCTCTGCTTTCCTGCGGACTCCATCCTCAAAAGCACCTGTTTTCGCTTTCGGCAGCCTCCAGAGCAAAAAAGACAAACGTCCAGGTTTTGCTGCCACAGCAAAGGTGCCAGCGGGGAAAAGTGATGCTGGTTCTCACTGCCTCCTGGAACTCTTTCAAATGCCACAGACAATTTGGCCCTCTCTGCTTTCCTGCGGACTCCATCCTCAAAAGCACCTGTTTTCGCTTTCGGCAGCCTCCGGAGCAAAAAAGACAAACGTCCAGCTTTTGCTGCCACAGCAAAGGTGCCAGCGGGGAAAAGTGATGCTGGTTCTCACTGCGTCCTGGAACCTCTTCAAATGCCACAGACAATTTGGCACTCTCTGCTTTCCTGCGGACTCCATCCTCAAAAGCACCTGTTTTCGCTTTCGGCAACCTCCGGAGCAAAAAAGACAAACGTCCAGCTTTTGCTGCCACAGCAAAGGTGCCAGCGGGGAAAAGTAATGCTGGTCCTCATTCCCTCCTGGAAGCTCTTCAAATGCCACAGACAATTTGGCCCTCTCTGCTTTCCTGCGGACTCCATCCTCAAAAGCACCTGTTTTCGCTTTCGGCATCCTGAGGATCAAAAAAGAGAAACGTCCAGCTTTTGCTGCCACAGCAAAGGTGCCAGCGGGGAAAAGTGATGCTGGTTCTCACTGCCTCCTGGAACTCTTTCAAATGCCACAGACAATTTGGCCCTCTCTGCTTTCCTGCGGACTCCATCCTCAAAAGCACCTGTTTTCGCTTTCGGCAGCCTCCGGAGCAAAAAACACAAACGTCCAGCTTTTGCTGCCACAGCAAAGGTGCCAGCGGGGAAAAGTGATGCTGGTTCTCACTGCGTCCTGGAACCTCTTCAAATGCCACAGACAATTTGGCACTCTCTGCTTTCCTGCGGACTCCATCCTCAAAAGCACCTGTTTTCGCTTTCGGCAACCTCCGGAGCAAAAAAGACAAACGTCCAGCTTTTGCTGCCACAGCAAAGGAGCCAGCGGGGAAAAGTGATGCTGGTTCTCACTGCCTCCTGGAACTCTTTCAAATGCCCCAGACAATTTGGCCCTCTCTTCTTTCCTGCGGACTCCATCCTCAAAAGCACCTGTTTTCGCTTTCGGCAGCCTCCGGAGCAAAAAAGACAAACGTCCAGCTTTTGCTGCCACAGCAAAGGTGCCAGCGGGGAAAAGTAATGCTGGTTCTCTCTGCCTCCTGGAACCTCTTCAAATGCCACAGACAATTTGGCCCTCTCTGCTTTCCTGCGGACTCCATCCTCAAAAGCACCTGTTTTCGCTTTCGGCAGCCTCCGGAGCAAAAAAGACAAACGTCCAGGTTTTGCTGCCACAGCAAAGGTGCCAGCGGGGAAAAGTGATGCTGGTCCTCACTGCCTCCTGGAACTCTTTCAAATGCCACAGACAATTTGGCCCTCTCTGCTTTCCTGCGGACTCCATCCTCAAAAGCACCTGTTTTAGCTTTCGGCAGCCTCCGGAGCAAAAAAGACAAACGTCCAGGTTTTGCTGCCACAGCAAACGTGCCAGCGGGGAAAAGTAATGCTGGTCGTCACTGCCTCCTGGAACTCTTTCAAATGCCACAGACAATTTGGCCCTCTCTGCTTTCCTGCGGACTCCATCCTCACAAGCACCTGTTTTCGCTTTCGGCATCCTCAGGAGCAAAAAAGACAAACGTCCAGCTTTTGCTGCCACAGCAAAGGTGCCAGCGGGGAAAAGTAATGCTGGTTCTCACTGCCTCCTGGAACTCTTTCAAATGCCACAGACAATTTGGCCCTCTCTGCTTTCCTGCGGACTCCATCCTCAAAAGCACCTGTTTTCGCTTTCGGCAACCTCCGGAGCAAAAAAGACAAACGTACAGCTTTTGCTGCCACACCAAAGGAGCCAGCGGGGAAAAGTGATGCTGGTTCTCACTGCCTCCTGGAACTCTTTCAAATGCAACAGACAATTTGGCCCTCTCTGCTTTCCTGCGGACTCCATCCTCAAAAACACCTGTTTTCGCTTTCGACAGCCTCCAGAGCAAAAAAGACAAACGTCCAGCTTTTGCTGCCACAGCAAAGGTGCCAGCGGGGAAAAGTGATGCTGGTCCTCATTGGCTCCTGGATCCTCTTCAAAAGCCACAGACAATTTGGCCCTCTCTGCTTTCCTGCGGACTCCATCCTCAAAAGCACCTGTTTTCGCTTTCGGCATCCTCCGGAGCAAAAAAGACAAACGTCCAGCTTTTGCTGCCACAGCAAAGGTGCCAGCGGGGAAAAGTGATGCTGGTTCTCACTGCCTCCTGGAACTCTTTCAAATGCAACAGACAATTTGGCCCTCTCTGCTTTCCTGCGGACTCCATCCTCAAAAGCACCTGTTTTCGCTTTCGACAGCCTCCAGAGCAAAAAAGACAAACGTCCAGCTTTTGCTGCCACAGCAAAGGTGCCAGCGGGAAAAGTAATGCTGGTTCTCACTGCCTCCTGGAACCCTTTCAAATGCCACAGACAATTTGGCCCTCTCTGCTTGCCTGCGGACTCCATCCTCAAAAGCACCTGTTTTCGCTTTCGGCAGCCTCTGGAGCAAAAAAGACAAACGTCCAGCTTTTGCTGCCACAGCAAAGGAGCCAGCGGGGAAAAGTGATGCTGGTTCTCACTGCCTCCTGGAACTCTTTTAAATGCCCCAGACAATTTGGCCCTCTCTGCTTTCCTGCGGAATCCATCCTCAAAAGCACCTGTTTTCGCTTCCGGCAACCTCCGGAGCAAAAAAGACAAACGTCCAGGTTTTGCTGCCACAGCAAAGGTGCCAGCGGGGAAAAGTAATGCTGGTTCTCACTGCCTCCTGGAACCCTTTCAAATGCCCCAGACAATTTAGCCCTCTCTGCTTTCCTGCGGACTCCATCCTCAAAAGCACCTGTTTTCGCTTCCGGCAGCCTCCGGAGCAAAAAAGACAAACGTCCAGGTTTTCCTGCCACAGCAAAGGTGCCAGCGGGGAAAAGTAATGCTGGTCCTCATTGCCTCCTGGAACCCTTTCAAATGCCCCAGACAATTTGTCCCTCTCTGCTTTCCTGCGGACTCCATCCTCAAAAGCACCTGTTTTCGCTTTCGGCAGCCTCCGGAGCAAAAAAGACAAACGTCCAGCTTTTGCTGCCACAGCAAAGGTGCCAGCGGGAAAAGTAATGCTGGTTCTCACTGCCTCCTGGAACCCTTTCAAATGCCCCAGACAATTTGGCCCTCTCTGCTTGCCTGCGGACTCCATCCTCAAAAGCACCTGTTTTCGCTTCTGGCAACCTCCGGAGCAAAAAAGACAAACGTCCAGCTTTTGCTGCCACAGCAAAGGTGCCAGCGGGGAAAAGTAATGCTGGTTCTCACTGCCTCCTGGAACCTCTTCAAATGCCCCAGACAATTTAGCCCTCTCTGCTTTCCTGCGGACTCCATCCTCAAAAGCACCTGTTTTCGCTTTCGGCAGCCTCCGGAGTAAAAAAGACAAACGTCCAGCTTTTGCTGCCACAGCAAAGGAGCCAGCGTGGAAAAGTGATGCTGGTTCTCACTGCCTCCTGGAACCCTTTCAAATGCCACAGACAATTTGGCCCTCTCTGCTTTCCTGCGGACTCCATCCTCAAAAGCACCTGTTTTCGCTTTCGGCAACCTCCGGAGCAAAAAACACAAACGTCCAGCATTTGCTGCCACAGCAAAGGAGCCAGCGGGGAAAAGTGATGCTGGTTCTCACTGCCTCCTGGAACCCTTTCAAATGCCCCAGACAATTTAGCCCTCTCTGCTTTCCTGCGGACTCCATCCTCAAAAGCACCTGTTTTCGCTTCCGGCAGCCTCCGGAGCAAAAAAGACAAACGTCCAGGTTTTCCTGCCACAGCAAAGGTGCCAGCGGGGAAAAGTAATGCTGGTCCTCATTGCCTCCTGGAACCCTTTCAAATGCCCCAAACAATTTGTCCCTCTCTGCTTTCCTGCGGACTCCATCCTCAAAAGCACCTGTTTTCGCTTTCGGCAGCCTCCGGAGCAAAAAAGACAAACGTCCAGCTTTTGCTGCCACAGCAAAGGTGCCAGCGGGAAAAGTAATGCTGGTTCTCACTGCCTCCTGGAACCCTTTCAAATGCCCCAGACAATTTGGCCCTCTCTGCTTGCCTGCGGACTCCATCCTCAAAAGCACCTGTTTTCGCTTCTGGCAACCTCCGGAGCAAAAAAGACAAACGTCCAGCTTTTGCTGCCACAGCAAAGGTGCCAGCGGGGAAAAGTAATGCTGGTTCTCACTGCCTCCTGGAACCTCTTCAAATGCCACAGACAATTTGGCCCTCTCTGCTTTCCTGCGGACTCCATCCTCAAAAGCACCTGTTTTCGCTTTCGGCAGCCTCCAGAGCAAAAAAGACAAACGTCCAGGTTTTGCTGCCACAGCAAAGGTGCCAGCGGGGAAAAGTGATGCTGGTTCTCACTGCCTCCTGGAACTCTTTCAAATGCCACAGACAATTTGGCCCTCTCTGCTTTCCTGCGGACTCCATCCTCAAAAGCACCTGTTTTCGCTTTCGGCAGCCTCCGGAGCAAAAAAGACAAACGTCCAGCTTTTGCTGCCACAGCAAAGGTGCCAGCGGGGAAAAGTGATGCTGGTTCTCACTGCGTCCTGGAACCTCTTCAAATGCCACAGACAATTTGGCACTCTCTGCTTTCCTGCGGACTCCATCCTCAAAAGCACCTGTTTTCGCTTTCGGCAACCTCCGGAGCAAAAAAGACAAACGTCCAGCTTTTGCTGCCACAGCAAAGGTGCCAGCGGGGAAAAGTAATGCTGGTCCTCATTCCCTCCTGGAAGCTCTTCAAATGCCACAGACAATTTGGCCCTCTCTGCTTTCCTGCGGACTCCATCCTCAAAAGCACCTGTTTTCGCTTTCGGCATCCTGAGGATCAAAAAAGAGAAACGTCCAGCTTTTGCTGCCACAGCAAAGGTGCCAGCGGGGAAAAGTGATGCTGGTTCTCACTGCCTCCTGGAACTCTTTCAAATGCCACAGACAATTTGGCCCTCTCTGCTTTCCTGCGGACTCCATCCTCAAAAGCACCTGTTTTCGCTTTCGGCAGCCTCCGGAGCAAAAAACACAAACGTCCAGCTTTTGCTGCCACAGCAAAGGTGCCAGCGGGGAAAAGTGATGCTGGTTCTCACTGCGTCCTGGAACCTCTTCAAATGCCACAGACAATTTGGCACTCTCTGCTTTCCTGCGGACTCCATCCTCAAAAGCACCTGTTTTCGCTTTCGGCAACCTCCGGAGCAAAAAAGACAAACGTCCAGCTTTTGCTGCCACAGCAAAGGAGCCAGCGGGGAAAAGTGATGCTGGTTCTCACTGCCTCCTGGAACTCTTTCAAATGCCCCAGACAATTTGGCCCTCTCTTCTTTCCTGCGGACTCCATCCTCAAAAGCACCTGTTTTCGCTTTCGGCAGCCTCCGGAGCAAAAAAGACAAACGTCCAGCTTTTGCTGCCACAGCAAAGGTGCCAGCGGGGAAAAGTAATGCTGGTTCTCTCTGCCTCCTGGAACCTCTTCAAATGCCACAGACAATTTGGCCCTCTCTGCTTTCCTGCGGACTCCATCCTCAAAAGCACCTGTTTTCGCTTTCGGCAGCCTCCGGAGCAAAAAAGACAAACGTCCAGGTTTTGCTGCCACAGCAAAGGTGCCAGCGGGGAAAAGTGATGCTGGTCCTCACTGCCTCCTGGAACTCTTTCAAATGCCACAGACAATTTGGCCCTCTCTGCTTTCCTGCGGACTCCATCCTCAAAAGCACCTGTTTTAGCTTTCGGCAGCCTCCGGAGCAAAAAAGACAAACGTCCAGGTTTTGCTGCCACAGCAAACGTGCCAGCGGGGAAAAGTAATGCTGGTCGTCACTGCCTCCTGGAACTCTTTCAAATGCCACAGACAATTTGGCCCTCTCTGCTTTCCTGCGGACTCCATCCTCACAAGCACCTGTTTTCGCTTTCGGCATCCTCAGGAGCAAAAAAGACAAACGTCCAGCTTTTGCTGCCACAGCAAAGGTGCCAGCGGGGAAAAGTAATGCTGGTTCTCACTGCCTCCTGGAACTCTTTCAAATGCCACAGACAATTTGGCCCTCTCTGCTTTCCTGCGGACTCCATCCTCAAAAGCACCTGTTTTCGCTTTCGGCAACCTCCGGAGCAAAAAAGACAAACGTACAGCTTTTGCTGCCACACCAAAGGAGCCAGCGGGGAAAAGTGATGCTGGTTCTCACTGCCTCCTGGAACTCTTTCAAATGCAACAGACAATTTGGCCCTCTCTGCTTTCCTGCGGACTCCATCCTCAAAAACACCTGTTTTCGCTTTCGACAGCCTCCAGAGCAAAAAAGACAAACGTCCAGCTTTTGCTGCCACAGCAAAGGTGCCAGCGGGGAAAAGTGATGCTGGTCCTCATTGGCTCCTGGATCCTCTTCAAAAGCCACAGACAATTTGGCCCTCTCTGCTTTCCTGCGGACTCCATCCTCAAAAGCACCTGTTTTCGCTTTCGGCATCCTCCGGAGCAAAAAAGACAAACGTCCAGCTTTTGCTGCCACAGCAAAGGTGCCAGCGGGGAAAAGTGATGCTGGTTCTCACTGCCTCCTGGAACTCTTTCAAATGCAACAGACAATTTGGCCCTCTCTGCTTTCCTGCGGACTCCATCCTCAAAAGCACCTGTTTTCGCTTTCGACAGCCTCCAGAGCAAAAAAGACAAACGTCCAGCTTTTGCTGCCACAGCAAAGGTGCCAGCGGGAAAAGTAATGCTGGTTCTCACTGCCTCCTGGAACCCTTTCAAATGCCACAGACAATTTGGCCCTCTCTGCTTGCCTGCGGACTCCATCCTCAAAAGCACCTGTTTTCGCTTTCGGCAGCCTCTGGAGCAAAAAAGACAAACGTCCAGCTTTTGCTGCCACAGCAAAGGAGCCAGCGGGGAAAAGTGATGCTGGTTCTCACTGCCTCCTGGAACTCTTTCAAATGCCACAGACAATTTGGCCCTCTCTGCTTTCCTGCGGACTCCATCCTCAAAAGCACCTGTTTTCGCTTTCGGCATCCTCCAGAGCAAAAAAGACAAACGTCCAGCTTTTGCTGCCACAGCAAAGGTGCCAGCGGGGAAAAGTGATGCTGGTTCTCACTGCGTCCTGGAACCTCCTCAAATGCCACAGACAATTTGGCACTCTCTGCTTTCCTGCGGACTCCATCCTCAAAAGCACCTGTTTTCGCTTTCGGCAACCTCCGGAGCAAAAAAGACAAACGTCCAGCTTTTGCTGCCACAGCAAAGGAGCCAGCGGGGAAAAGTGATGCTGGTTCTCACTGCCTCCTGGAACTCTATCAAATGCCCCAGACAATTTGGCCCTCTCTGCTTTCCTGCGGACTCCATCCTCAAAAGCACCTGTTTTCGCTTCCGGACAGCTCCGGAGCAAAAAAGACAAACGTCCAGCTTTTGCTGCCACAGCAAAGGTGCCAGCGGGGAAAAGTGATGCTGGTTCTCACTGCCTCCTGGAACTCTTTCAAATGCCCCAGACAATTTGGCCCTCTCTGCTTTCCTGCGGACTCCATCCTGAAAAGCACCTGTTTTCGCTTTCGGCAGCCTCAGGAGCAAAAAAGACAAACGTCCAGCTTTTGCTGCCACAGCAAAGGTGCCAGCGGGGAAAAGTAATGCTGGTTCTCACTGCCTCCTGGAACTCTTTCAAATGTCACAGACAATTTGTCCCTCTCTGCTTTCCTGCGGACTCCATCCTCAAAAGCACCTGTTTTCGCTTTCGGCAGCCTCCAGAGCAAAAAAGATAAACGTCCAGGTTTTCCTGCCACAGCAAAGGTGCCAGCGGGGAAAAGTAATGCTGGTCCTCATTGCCTCCTAGAACCCTTTTAAATGCCCCAGACAATTTGGCCCTCTCTGCTTTCCTGCGGAATCCATCCTCAAAAGCACCTGTTTTCGCTTCCGGCAACCTCCGGAGCAAAAAAGACAAACGTCCAGGTTTTGCTGCCACAGCAAAGGTGCCAGCGGGGAAAAGTAATGCTGGTTCTCACTGCCTCCTGGAACCCTTTCAAATGCCCCAGACAATTTAGCCCTCTCTGCTTTCCTGCGGACTCCATCCTCAAAAGCACCTGTTTTCGCTTCCGGCAGCCTCCGGAGCAAAAAAAGACAAACGTCCAGGTTTTCCTGCCACAGCAAAGGTGCCAGCGGGGAAAAGTAATGCTGGTCCTCATTGCCTCCTGGAACCCTTTCAAATGCCCCAGACAATTTGTCCCTCTCTGCTTTCCTGCGGACTCCATCCTCAAAAGCACCTGTTTTCGCTTTCGGCAGCCTCCGGAGCAAAAAAGACAAACGTCCAGCTTTTGCTGCCACAGCAAAGGTGCCAGCGGGAAAAGTAATGCTGGTTCTCACTGCCTCCTGGAACCCTTTCAAATGCCCCAGACAATTTGGCCCTCTCTGCTTGCCTGCGGACTCCATCCTCAAAAGCACCTGTTTTCGCTTCTGGCAACCTCCGGAGCAAAAAAGACAAACGTCCAGCTTTTGCTGCCACAGCAAAGGTGCCAGCGGGGAAAAGTAATGCTGGTTCTCACTGCCTCCTGGAACCTCTTCAAATGCCACAGACAATTTGGCCCTCTCTGCTTTCCTGCGGACTCCATCCTCAAAAGCACCTGTTTTCGCTTTCGGCAGCCTCTGGAGCAAAAAAGACAAACGTCCAGCTTTTGCTGCCACAGCAAAGGTGCCAGCGGGGAAAAGTGATGCTGGTTCTCACTGCCTCCTGGAACTCTTTCAAATGCCACAGACAATTTGGCCCTCTCTGCTTTCCTGCGGACTCCATCCTCAAAAGCACCTGTTTTCGCTTTCGGCAACCTCCGGAGCAAAAAAGACAAACGTCCAGCTTTTGCTGCCACAGCAAAGGTGCCAGCGGGGAAAAGTGATGCTGGTCCTCATTGCCTCCTGGAAGCTCTTCAAATGCCACAGACAATTTGGCCCTCTCTGCTTTCCTGCGGACTCCATCCTCAAAAGCACCTGTTTTCGCTTTCGGCATCCTGAGGATCAAAAAAGAGAAACGTCCAGCTTTTGCTGCCACAGCAAAGGTGCCAGCGGGGAAAAGTGATGCTGGTTCTCACTGCCTCCTGGAACTCTTTCAAATGCCACAGACAATTTGGCCCTCTCTGCTTTCCTGCGGACTCCATCCTCAAAAGCACCTGTTTTCGCTTTCGGCAGCCTCCGGAGCAAAAAAGACAAACGTCCAGCTTTTGCTGCCACAGCAAAGGTGCCAGCGGGGAAAAGTGATGCTGGTTCTCACTGCGTCCTGGAACCTCTTCAAATGCCACAGACAATTTGGCACTCTCTGCTTTCCTGCGGACTCCATCCTCAAAAGCACCTGTTTTCGCTTTCGGCAACCTCCGGAGCAAAAAAGACAAACGTACAGCTTTTGCTGCCACAGCAAAGGAGCCAGCGGGGAAAAGTGATGCTGGTTCTCACTGCCTCCTGGAACTCTTTCAAATGCCCCAGACAATTTGGCCCTCTCTTCTTTCCTGCGGACTCCATCCTCAAAAGCACCTGTTTTCGCTTTCGGCAGCCTCCGGAGCAAAAAAGACAAACGTCCAGCTTTTGCTGCCACAGCAAAGGTGCCAGCGGGGAAAAGTAATGCTGGTTCTCTCTGCCTCCTGGAACCTCTTCAAATGCCACAGACAATTTGGCCCTCTCTGCTTTCCTGCGGACTCCATCCTCAAAAGCACCTGTTTTAGCTTTCGGCAGCCTCCGGAGCAAAAAAGACAAACGTCCAGGTTTTGCTGCCACAGCAAAGGTGCCAGCGGGGAAAAGTGATGCTGGTCCTCACTGCCTCCTGGAACTCTTTCAAATGCCACAGACAATTTGGCCCTCTCTGCTTTCCTGCGGACTCCATCCTCAAAAGCACCTGTTTTAGCTTTCGGCAGCCTCCGGAGCAAAAAAGACAAACGTCCAGGTTTTGCTGCCACAGCAAACGTGCCAGCGGGGAAAAGTAATGCTGGTCGTCACTGCCTCCTGGAACTCTTTCAAATGCCACAGACAATTTGGCCCTCTCTGCTTTCCTGCGGACTCCATCCTCACAAGCACCTGTTTTCACTTTCGGCATCCTCAGGAGCAAAAAAGACAAACGTCCAGCTTTTGCTGCCACAGCAAAGGTGCCAGCGGGGAAAAGTAATGCTGGTTCTCACTGCCTCCTGGAACTCTTTCAAATGCCACAGACAATTTGGCCCTCTCTGCTTTCCTGCGGACTCCATCCTCAAAAGCACCTGTTTTCGCTTTCGGCAACCTCCGGAGCAAAAAAGACAAACGTACAGCTTTTGCTGCCACACCAAAGGAGCCAGCGGGGAAAAGTGATGCTGGTTCTCACTGCCTCCTGGAACTCTTTCAAATGCAACAGACAATTTGGCCCTCTCTGCTTTCCTGCGGACTCCATCCTCAAAAACACCTGTTTTCGCTTTCGACAGCCTCCAGAGCAAAAAAGACAAACGTCCAGGTTTTCCTGCCACAGCAAAGGTGCCAGCCGGGAAAAGTAATGCTGATTCTCACTGCCTCCTGGAACTCTTTCAAATGCCCCAGACAATTTGGCCCTCTCTGCTTTCCTTCGGACTCCATCCTCAAAAGCACCTGTTTTCGCTTTCGGCATCCTCCAGAGCAAAAAAGACAAACTTCCAGGTTTTGCTGCCACAGCAAAGGTGCCAGCGGGGAAAAGTAATGCTGGTTCTCACTGCCTCCTGGAATCCTTTCAAATGCCCCAGACAATTTGGCCCTCTCTGCTTTCATGCGGACTCCATCCTCAAAAGCACCTGTTTTCGCTTTCGGCAGCCTCCGGAGCAAAAAAGACAAACGTCCAGCTTTTGCTGCCACAGCAAAGGAGCCAGCGTGGAAAAGTGATGCTGGTTCTCACTGCCTCCTGGAACCCTTTCAAATGCCACAGACAATTTGGCCCTCTCTGCTTTCCTGCGGACTCCATCCTCAAAAGCACATGTTTTCGCTTTCGGCATCCTCCAGAGCAAAAAAGACAAACGTCCAGCTTTTGCTGCCACAGCAAAGGTGCCAGCGGGGAAAAGTAATGCTGGTTCTCACTGCCTCCTGGAACCTCTTCAAATGCCACAGACAATTTGGCCCTCTCTGCTTTCCTGCGGACTCCATCCTCAAAAGCACCTGTTTTAGCTTTCGGCAGCCTCCAGAGCAAAAAAGAAAAACGTCCAGGTTTTGCTGCCACAGCAAAGGTGCCAGCGGGGAAAAGTGATGCTGGTCCTCACTGCCTCCTGGAACTCTTTCAAATGCCCCAGACAATTTGGCCCTCTCTGCTTTCCTGCGGACTCCATCCTCAAAAGCACCTGTTTTCGCTTTCGGCATCCTCAGGAGCAAAAAAGACAAACGTCCAGGTTTTGCTGCCACAGCAAAGGTGCCAGCGGGGAAAAGTAATGCTGGTTCTCACTGCCTCCTGGAACTCTTTCAAATGCCCCAGACAATTTAGCCCTCTCTGCTTTCCTGCGGACTCCATCCTCAAAAGCACCTGTTTTCGCTTTCGGCAGCCTCCGGAGCAAAAAAGACAAACGTCCAGCTTTTGCTGCCACAGCAAAGGTGCCAGCGGGAAAAGTGATGCTGGTTCTCACTGCCTCCTGGAACTCTTTCAAATGCCCCAGACAATTTGGCCCTCTCTGCTTTCCTGCGGACTCCATCCTCAGAAGCACCTGTTTTCGCTTTCGGCAGCCTCCGCATGAAAAAAGACAAACGTCCAGGTTTTGCTGCCACAGCAAAGGTGCCAGCGGGGAAAAGTAATGCTGGTTCTCACTGCCTCCTGGAACTCTTTCAAATGCCACAGACAATTTGGCCCTCTCTGCTTTCCTGCGGACTCCATCCTCAAAAGCACCTGTTTTCGCTTTCGGCAGCCTCCGGAGCAAAAAAAGACAAACGTCCAGCTTTTGCTGCCACAGCAAAGGTGCCAGCGGGGAAAAGTAATGCTGGTTCTCACTGCGTCCTCGAACCTCTTCAAATGCCACAGACAATTTGGCACTCTCTGCTTTCCTGCGGACTCCATCCTCAAAAGCACCTGTTTTCGCTTTCGGCAGCCTCCGGAGCAAAAAAGACAAACGTCCAGCTTTTGCTGCCACAGCAAAGGTGCCAGCGGGGAAAAGTGATGCTGGTCCTCATTGGCTCCTGGAACCTCTTCAAAAGCCACAGACAATTTGTCCCTCTCTGCTTTCCTGCGGACTCCATCCTCAAAAGCACCTGTTTTCGCTTTCGACAGCCTCCGGAGCAAAAAGACAAACGTCCAGCTTTTCCTACCACAGCAAAGGTGCCAGCCGGGAAAAGTAATGCTGATTCTCACTGCCTCCTGGACCCCTTTCAAATGCCACAGACAATTTGGCACTCTCTGCTTTTTTGCGGACTCCATCCTCAAAAGCACCTGTTTTCGCTTTCGGCAACCTCCGGAGCAAAAAAGACAAACGTCCAGGTTTTGCTGCCACAGCAAAGGTGCCAGCGGGGAAAAGTAATGCTGGTTCTCACTGCCTCCTGGAACCTCTTCAAATGCCACAGACAATTTGGCCCTCTCTGCTTTCCTGCGGACTCCATCCTCAAAAGCACATGTTTTCGCTTTCGGCAGCCTCCGGAGCAAAAAGACAAACGTCCAGCTTTTGCTGCCACAGCAAAGGTGCCAGCGGGGAAAAGTGATGCTGGTCCTCACTGCCTCCTGGAACCCCTTCAAATGCCACAGACAATTTGTCCCTCTCTGCTTTCCTGCGGACTCCATCCTCAAAAGCACCTGTTTTCGCTTTCGGCAACCTCAGGAGCAAAAAAGACAAACATCCAGCTTTTGCTGCCACAGCAAAGGTGCCAGCGGGGAAAAGTGATGCTGGTCCTCACTGCCTCCTGGAACCTCTTCAAATGCCACAGACAATTTGGCCCTCTCTGCTTTCCTGTGGACTCCATCCTCAAAAGCACCTGTTTTCGCTTTCGGCAACCTCCGGAACAAAAAAGACAAACGTCCAGCTTTTGCTGCCACAGCAAAGGTGCCAGCGGGGAAAAGTAATGCTGGTTCTCACTGCCTCCTGGAACCCTTTCAAATGGCACAGACAATTTGGCCCTCTCTTCTTTTTTGCGGACTCCATCCTCAAAAGCACCTGTTTTCGCTTTCGGCAACCTCCGGAGCAAAAAAGACAAACGTCCAGGTTTTGCTGCCACAGCAAAGGTGCCAGCGGGGAAAAGTAATGCTGGTTCTCACTGCCTCCTGGAACTCTTTCAAATGCCACAGACAGTTTGGCCCTCTCTGCTTTCCTGCGGACTCCATCCTCAAAAGCACCTGTTTTCGCTTTCGGTAGCCTCCGGAGCAAAAAAGACAAACGTCCAGCTTTTGCTGCCACAGCAAAGGTGCCAGCGGGGAAAAGTAATGCTGGTTCTCACTGCCTCCTGGAACTCTTTCAAATGCCCCAGACAATTTGGCCCTCTCTGCTTTCCTGCGGACTCCATCCTCAAAAGCACCTGTTTTCGCTTTCGGCAGCCTCCGGAGCAAAAAAGACAAACGTCCAGCTTTTGCTGCCACAGCAAAGGTGCCAGCAGGGAAAAGTAATACTGGTTCTCACTGCCTCCTAGAACTCTTTCAAATGCCCCAGACAATTTGGCCCTCTCTGCTTTCCTGCGACTCCATCCTCAAAAGCACCTGTTTTCGCTTTCGGCATCCTCCGGAGCAAAAAAGACAAACGTCCAGCTTTTGCTGCCACAGCAAAGGTGCCAGCGGGGAAAGTGATGCTGGTCCTCATTGGCTCCTGGAACCTCTTCAAAAGCCACAGACAATTTGGCCCTCTCTGCTTTCCTGCGGACTCCATCCTCAAAAGCACCTGTTTTAGCTTTCGGCAGCCTCCGGAGCAAAAAGACAAACGTCCAGGTTTTGCTGCCACAGCAAACGTGCCAGCGGGGAAAAGTAATGCTGGTCGTCACTGCCTCCTGGAACCTCTTCAAATGCCACAGACAATTTGGCCCTCTCTGCTTTCCTGCGGACTCCATCCTCAAAAGCACCTGTTTCGCTTTCGGCATCCTCAGGAGCAAAAAAGAGAAACGTCCAGCTTTTGCTGCCACAGCAAAGGTGCCAGCGGGGAAAAGTGATGCTGGTTCTCACTGCCTCCTGGAACTCTTTCAAATGCCCCAGACAATTTGGCCCTCTCTGCTTTCCTGCGGACTCCATCCTCAGAAGCACCTGTTTTCGCTTTCGGCAGCCTCCGCATGAAAAAAGACAAACGTCCAGCTTTTGCTGCCACAGCAAAGGTGCCAGCGGGGAAAAGTAATGCTGGTTCTCACTGCCTCCTGGAACTCTTCAAATGCCACAGACAATTTGGCCCTCTCTGCTTTCCTGCGGACTCCATCCTCAAAAGCACCTGTTTTCGCTTTCGGCAGCCTCCGGAGCAAAAAGACAAACGTCCAGCTTTTGCTGCCACAGCAAAGGTGCCAGCGGGGAAAAGTAATGCTGGTTCTCACTGCGTCCTGGAACCTCTTCAAATGCCACAGACAATTTGGCACTCTCTGCTTTCCTGCGGACTCCATCCTCAAAAGCACCTGTTTTCGCTTTCGGCAGCCTCCGGAGCAAAAAAGACAAACGTCCAGCTTTTGCTGCCACAGCAAAGGTGCCAGCGGGGAAAAGTGATGCTGGTCCTCATTGGCTCCTGGAACCTCTTCACAAGCCACAGACAATTTGTCCCTCTCTGCTTTCCTGCGGACTCCATCCTCAAAAGCACCTGTTTTCGCTTTCGACAGCCTCCGGAGCAAAAAAGACAAACGTCCAGGTTTTCCTGCCACAGCAAAGGTGCCAGCGGGGAAAAGTAATGCTGGTTCTCACTGCCTCCTGGACCCCTTTCAAATGCCATTGACAATTTGGCACTCTCTGCTTTTTTGCGGACTCCATCCTCAAAAGCACCTGTTTTCGCTTTCGGCAACCTCCGGAGCAAAAAAGACAAACGTCCAGCTTTTGCTGCCACAGCAAAGGTGCCAACGGGGAAAAGTAATGCTGGTTCTCACTGCCTCCTGGAACCTCTTCAAATGCCACAGACAATTTGGCCCTCTCTGCTTTCCTGCGGACTCCATCCTCAAAAGCACATGTTTTCGCTTTCGGCAGCCTCCGGAGCAAAAAAGACAAACGTCCAGCTTTTGCTGCCACAGCAAAGGTGCCAGCGGGGAAAAGTGATGCTGGTCCTCACTGCCTCCTGGAACCCCTTCAAATGCCACAGACAATTTGTCCCTCTCTGCTTTCCTGCGGACTCCATCCTCAAAAGGCACCTGTTTTTCGCTTTCGGCACCTCAGGAGCAAAAAAGACAAACATCCAGCTTTTGCTGCCACAGCAAAGGTGCCAGCGGGGAAAAGTGATGCTGGTCCTCAACTGCCTCCTGGAACCTCTTCAAATGCCACAGACAATTTGGCCCTCTCTGCTTTCCTGTGGACTCCATCCTCAAAAGCACCTGTTTTCGCTTTCGGCAACCTCCGGAAACAAAAAAAGACAAACGTCCAGCTTTTGCTGCCACAGCAAAGGTGCCAGCGGGGAAAAGTAATGCTGGTTCTCACTGCCTCCTGGAACCCTTTCAAATGGCACAGACAATTTGGCCCTCTCTGCTTTCCCTGCGGACTCCATCCTCAAAAGCACCTGTTTTCGCTTTCGGCAACCTCCGGAGCAAAAAAGACAAACGTTCCAGGTTTTGCTGCCACAGCAAAGGTGCCAGCGGGGAAAAGTAATGCTGGTTCTCACTGCCTCCTGGAACTCTTTCAAATGCCACAGACAATTTGGCCCTCTCTGCTTTCCTGCGGACTCCATCCTCAAAAGCACCTGTTTCGCTTTCGGTAGCCTCCGGAGCAAAAAAGACAAACGTCCAGCTTTTGCTGCCACAGCAAAGGTGCCAGCGGGGAAAAGTAATGCTGGTTCTCACTGCCTCCTGGAACTCTTTCAAATGCCCCAGACAATTTGGCCCTCTCTGCTTTCCTGCGGACTCCATCCTCAAAAGCACCTGTTTTCGCTTTCGGCAGCCTCCGGAGCAAAAAAGACAAACGTCCAGCTTTTGCTGCCACAGCAAAGGTGCCAGCAGGGAAAAGTAATACTGGTTCTCACTGCCTCCTAGAACTCTTTCAAATGCCCCAGACAATTTGGCCCTCTCTGCTTTCCTGCGGACTCCATCCTCAAAAGCACCTGGTTTCGCTTTCGGCATCCTCCGGAGCAAAAAAGACAAACGTCCAGCTTTTGCTGCCACAGCAAAGGTGCCAGCGGGGAAAAGTGATGCTGGTCCTCATTGGCTCCTGGAACCTCTTCAAAAGCCACAGACAATTTGGCCCTCTCTGCTTTCCTGCGGACTCCATCCTCAAAAGCACCTGTTTTAGCTTTCGGCAGCCTCCGGAGCAAAAAAGACAAACGTCCAGGTTTTGCTGCCACAGCAAACGTGCCAGCGGGGAAAAGTAATGCTGGTCGTCACTGCCTCCTGAAACTCTTTCAAATGCCACAGACAATTTGGCCCTCTCTGCTTTCCTGCGGACTCCATCCTCAAAAGCACCTGTTTTCGCTTTCGGCATCCTCAGGAGCAAAAAAGACAAACGTCCAGCTTTTGCTGCCACAGCAAAGGTGCCAGCGGGGAAAAGTGATGCTGGTTCTCACTGCCTCCTGGAACTCTTTCAAATGCAACAGACAATTTGGCCCTCTCTGCTTTCCTGCGGACTCCATCCTCAAAAGCACCTGTTTTCGCTTTCGACAGCCTCCAGAGCAAAAAGACAAACGTCCAGGTTTTCCTGCCACAGCAAAGGTGCCAGCGGGGGAAAAGTAATGCTGATTCTCACTGCCTCCTGGAACTCTTTCAAATGCCCCAGACAATTTGGCCCTCTCTGCTTTCCTGCGGACTCCATCCTCAAAAGCACCTGTTTTCGCTTTCGGCATCCTCAGGAGCAAAAAAGACAAACGTCCAGGTTTTGCTGCCACAGCAAAGGTGGCCAGCGGGCAAAAGTAATGCTGGTTCTCACTGCCTCCTGGAATCCTTTCAAATGCCCCAGACAATTTGGCCCTCTCTGCTTTCATGCGGACTCCATCCTCAAAAGCACCTGTTTTCGCTATCGGCAACCTCCGTAGCAGAAAAGACAAACGTCCAGCTTTTGCTGCCACAGCAAAGGTGCCAGCGGGGAAAAGTAATGCTGGGTTTCTCACTGCCTCCTGGAACTCTTTCAAATGCCCCAGACAATTTGGCCCTCTCTGGCTTTCCTGCGGACTCCATCCTCAAAAGCACCTGTTTTCGCTTTCGGCAGCCTCCGGAGCAAAAAAGACAAACGTCCAGCTTTTGCTGCCACAGCAAAGGTGCCAGCGGGGAAAAGTGATGCTGGTTCTCACTGCCTCCTGGAACTCTTTCAAATGCAACAGACAATTTGGCCCTCTCTGCTTTCCTGCGGACCTCCATCCTCAAAAGCACCTGTTTTCGCTTTCGACAGCCTCGCAAAAAAGACAAACGTCCAGGTTTTCCTGCCACAGCAAAGGTGCCAGCGGGGAAAAGTAATGCTGATTCTCACTGCCTCCTGGAACTCTTTCAAATGCCCCAGACAATTTGGCCCTCTCTGCTTTCCTGCGGACTCCATCCTCAAAAGCACCTGTTTTCGCTTTCGGCATCCTCAGGAGCAAAAAAGACAAACGTCCAGGTTTTGCTGCCACAGCAAAGGTGCCAGCGGGCAAAAGTAATGCTGGTTCTCACTGCCTCCTGGAATCCTTTCAAATGCCCCAGACAATTTGGCCCTCTCTGCTTTCATGCGGACTCCATCCTCAAAAGCACCTGTTTTCGCTATCGGCAACCTCCGTAGCAGAAAAGACAAACGTCCAGCTTTTGCTGCCACAGCAAAGGTGCCAGCGGGGAAAAGTAATGCTGGTTCTCACTGCCTCCTGGAACTCTTTCAAATGCCCCAGACAATTTGGCCCTCTCTGCTTTCCTGCGGACTCCATCCTCAAAAGCACCTGTTTTCGCTTTCGGCAGCCTCCGGAGCAAAAAAGACAAACGTCCAGCTTTTGCTGCCACAGCAAAGGTGCCAGCAGGGAAAAGTAATACTGGTTCTCACTGCCTCCTAGAACTCTTTCAAATGCCCCAGACAATTTGGCCCTCTCTGCTTTCCTGCGGACTCCATCCTCAAAAGCACCTGTTTTCGCTTTCGGCATCCTCCGGAGCAAAAAAGACAAACGTCCAGCTTTTGCTGCCACAGCAAAGGTGCCAGCGGGGAAAAGTGATGCTGGTCCTCATTGGCTCCTGGAACCTCTTCAAAAGCCACAGACAATTTGGCCCTCTCTGCTTTCCTGCGGACTCCATCCTCAAAAGCACCTGTTTTTAGCTTTCGGCAGCCTCCGGAGCAAAAAAGACAAACGTCCAGGTTTTGCTGCCACAGCAAACGTGCCAGCGGGGAAAAGTAATGCTGGTCGTCACTGCCTCCTGAAACTCTTTCAAATGCCACAGACAATTTGGCCCTCTCTGCTTTCCTGCGGACTCCATCCTCAAAAGCACCTGTTTTCGCTTTCGGCATCCTCAGGAGCAAAAAAGACAAACGTCCAGCTTTTGCTGCCACAGCAAAGGTGCCAGCGGGGAAAAGTGATGCTGGTTCTCACTGCCTCCTGGAACTCTTTCAAATGCAACAGACAATTTGGCCCTCTCTGCTTTCCTGCGGACTCCATCCTCAAAAGCACCTGTTTTCGCTTTCGACAGCCTCCAGAGCAAAAAAGACAAACGTCCAGGTTTTCCTGCCACAGCAAAGGTGCCAGCGGGGAAAAGTAATGCTGATTCTCACTGCCTCCTGGAACTCTTTCAAATGCCCCAGACAATTTGGCCCTCTCTGCTTTCCTGCGGACTCCATCCTCAAAAGCACCTGTTTTCGCTTTCGGCATCCTCAGGAGCAAAAAAGACAAACGTCCAGGTTTTGCTGCCACAGCAAAGGTGCCAGCGGGCAAAAGTAATGCTGGTTCTCACTGCCTCCTGGAATCCTTTCAAATGCCCCAGACAATTTGGCCCTCTCTGCTTTCATGCGGACTCCATCCTCAAAAGCACCTGTTTTCGCTATCGGCAACCTCCGTAGCAGAAAAGACAAACGTCCAGCTTTTGCTGCCACAGCAAAGGTGCCAGCGGGGAAAAGTGATGCTGGTCCTCATTGCCTCCTGGAACCCTTTCAAATGCCCCAGACAATTTGTCCCTCTCTGCTTTCCTGCGGACTCCATCCTCAAAAGCACCTGTTTTCGCTTCCGGCAACCTCCGGAGCAAAAAAGACAAACGTCCAGGTTTTGCTGCCACAGCAAAGGTGCCAGCGGGGAAAAGTAATGCTGGTTCTCACTGCCTCCTGGAACCTCTTCAAATGCCACAGACAATCTGGCCCTCTCTGCTTTCCTGCGGACTCCATCCTCAAAAGCACCTGTTTTCGCTTTCGGCAGCCTCCGGAGCAAAAAAGACAAACGTCCAGCTTTTGCTGCCACAGCAAAGGAGCCAGCGGGGAAAAGTAATGCTGGTTCTCACTGCCTCCTGGAACCCTTTCAAATGCCACAGACAATTTGGCCCTCTCTGCTTTCCTGCGGACTCCATCCTCAAAAGCACCTGTTTTCGCTTTCGGCAGTTTCCAGAGCAAAAAAGACAAACGTCCAGCTTTTGCTGCCACAGCAAAGGTGCCAGCGGGGAAAAGTAATGCTGGTCCTCACTGCCTCCTGGAACCTCTTCAAATGCCACAGACAATTTGGCCCTCTCTTCTTTCCTGCGGACTCCATCCTCAAAAGCACCTGTTTTCGCTTTCGGCAGCCTCCGGAGCAAAAAAGACAAACGTCCAGCTTTTGCTGCCACAGCAAAGGAGCCAGCGGGGAAAAGTGATGCTGGTTCTCACTGCCTCCTGGAACTCTTTCAAATGCCCCAGACAATTTGGCCCTCTCTGCTTTCCTGCGGACTCCATCCTCAAAAGCACCTGTTTTCGCTTTCGGCATCCTCCAGAGCAAAAAAGACAAACGTCCAGCTTTTGCTGCCACAGCAAAGGTGCCAGCGGGGAAAAGTGATGCTGGTTCTCACTGCGTCCTGGAACCTCTTCAAATGCCACAGACAATTTGGCCCTCTCTGCTTTCCTGCGGACTCCATCCTCAAAAGCACCTGTTTTCGCTTTCGGCAACCTCCGGAGCAAAAAAGACAAACGTCCAGGTTTTGCTGCCACAGCAAAGGAGCCAGCGGGGAAAAGTGATGCTGGTTCTCACTGCCTCCTGGAACTCTTTCAAATGCCCCAGACAATTTGGCCCTCTCTGCTTTCCTGCGGACTCCATCCTCAAAAGCACCTGTTTTCGCTTCCGGCAACCTCCGGAGCAAAAAAGACAAACGTCCAGGTTTTGCTGCCACAGCAAAGGTGCCAGCGGGGAAAAGTAATGCTGGTTCTCACTGCCTCCTGGAACCTCTTCAAATGCCCCAGACAATTTGGCCCTCTCTGCTTTCCTGCGGACTCCATCCTCAAAAGCACCTCTTTTCGCTTTCGGCAGCCTCCGGAGCAAAAAAGACAAACGTCCAGCTTTTGCTGCCACAGCAAAGGTGCCAGCGGGGAAAAGTGATGCTGGTTCTCACTGCCTCCTGGAACTCTTTCAAATGCCCCAGACAATTTGACCCTCTCTGCTTTCCTGCGGACTCCATCCTGAAAAGCACCTGTTTTCGCTTTCGGCAGCCTCCGGAGCAAAAAAGACAAACGTCCAGCTTTTGCTGCCACAGCAAAGGTGCCAGCGGGGAAAAGTAATGCTGGTTCTCACTGCCTCCTGGAACTCTTTCAAATGCCCCAGACAATTTGGCCCTCTCTGCTTTCCTGCGGACTCCATCCTCAAAAGCACTTGTTTTCGCTTTCGGCAGCCTCCGGAGCAAAAAAGACAAACGTCCAGCTTTTGCTGCCACAGCAAAGGTGCCAGCGGGGAAAAGTAATGCTGGTTCTCACTGCCTCCTGGAACCCTTTCAAATGCCACAGACAATTTGGCCCTCTCTGCTTTCCTGCGGACTCCATCCTCAAAAGCACCTGTTTTCGCTTTCGGCAACCTCCGGAGCAAAAAACACAAACGTCCAGCTTTTGCTGCCACAGCAAAGGAGCCAGCGGGGAAAAGTGATGCTGGTTCTCACTGCCTCCTGGAACTCTTTCAAATGCCCCAGACAATTTGGCACTCTCTGCTTTCCTGCGGACTCCATCCTCAAAAGCACCTGTTTTCGCTTCCGGCAGCCTCCGGAGCAAAAAAGACAAACGTCCAGGTTTTCCTGCCACAGCAAAGGTGCCACCGGGGAAAAGTAATGCTGGTCCTCATTGCCTCCTGGAACCTTTTCAAATGCCCCAGACAATTTGTCCCTCTCTGCTTTCCTGCGGACTCCATCCTCAAAGGACCTGTTTTCGCTTTCGGCAGCCTCCGGAGCAAAAAAGACAAACGTCCAGCTTTTGCTCCCACAGTAAAGGTGCCAGCGGGAAAAGTAATGCTGGTTCTCACTGCCTCCTGGAACTCTTTCAAATGCCCCAGACAATTTGGCCCTCTCTGCTTGCCTGCGGACTCCATCCTCAAAAGCACCTGTTTTCGCTTCCGGCAACCTCCGGAGCAAAAAAGACAAACGTCCAGCTTTTGCTGCCACAGCAAAGGTGCCAGCGGGGAAACGTGATGCTGGTTCTCACTGCGTCCTGGAACCTCTTCAAATGCCACAGACAATTTGGCACTCTCTGCTTTCCTGCGGACTCCATCCTCAAAAGCACCTGTTTTCGCTTTCGGCAACCTCCGGAGCAAAAAAGACAAACGTCCAGCTTTTGCTGCCACAGCAAAGGAGCCAGCGGGGAAAAGTGATGCTGGTTCTCACTGCCTCCTGGAACTCTTTCAAATGCCCCAGACAATTTGGCCCTCTCTGCTTTCCTGCGGACTCCATCCTCAAAAGCACCTGTTTTCGCTTTCGGCAGCCTCCGGAGCAAAAAAGACAAACGTCCAGCTTTTGCTGCCACAGCAAAGGTGCCAGCGGGGAAAAGTAATGCTGGTTCTCACTGCCTCCTGGAACCTCTTCAAATGCCACAGACAATTTGGCCCTCTCTGCTTTCCTGCGGACTCCATCCTCAAAAGCACCTGTTTTAGCTTTCGGCAACCTCAGGAGCAAAAAAGACAAACGTCCAGCTTTTGCTGCCACAGCAAAGGTGCCAGCGGGCAAAAGTAATGCTGGTTCTCACTGCCTCCTGGAACTCTTTCAAATGCCACAGACAATTTGGCCCTCTCTGCTTTCCTGCGGACTCCATCCTCAAAAGCACCTGTTTTCGCTTTCGGCAACCTCCGGAGCAAAAAAGACAAACGTCCAGCTTTTGCTGCCACAGCAAAGGTGCCAGCGGGGAAAAGTAATGCTGGTTCTCACTGCCTCCTGGAACCTCTTCAAATGCCACAGACAATTTGGCACTCTCTGCTTTCCTGCGGACTCCATCCTCAAAAGCACCTGGTTTCGCTTTTGGCAACCTCCGGAGGAAAAAAGACAAACGTCCAGCTTTTGCTGCCACAGCAAAGGAGCCAGCGGGGAAAAGTGATGCTGGTCCTCACTGCCTCCTGGAACTCTTTCAAATGCCACAGACAATTTGGCCCTCTCTGCTTTCCTGCGGACTCCATCCTCAAAAGCACCTGTTTTAGCTTTCGGAAGCCTCCGGAGCAAAAAAGACAAACGTCCAGGTTTTGCTGCCACAGCAAACGTGCCAGCGGGGAAAAGTAATGCTGGTCGTCACTGCCTCCTGGAACTCTTTCAAATGCCACAGACAATTTGGCCCTCTCTGCTTTCCTGCGGACTCCATCCTCAAAAGCACCTGTTTTCGCTTTCGGCATCCTCAGGAGCAAAAAAGACAAACGTCCAGCTTTTGCTGCCACAGCAAAGGTGTCAGCGGGGAAAAGTAATGCTGGTTCTCACTGCCTCCTGGAACTCTTTCAAATGCCACAGACAATTTGGCCCTCTCTGCTTTCCTGCGGACTCCATCCTCAAAAAGCACCTGTTTTTCGCTTTCGGCAACCTCCGGAGCAAAAAAGACAAACGTACAGCTTTTGCTGCCACACCAAAGGAGCCAGCGGGGAAAAGTGATGCTGGTTCTCACTGCCTCCTGGAACTCTTTCAAATGCAACAGACAATTTGGCCCTTTCTGCTTTCCTGCGGACTCCATCCTCAAAAACACCTGTTTTCGCTTTCGACAGCCTCCAGAGCAAAAAAGACAAACGTCCAGGTTTTGCTGCCACAGCAAAGGTGCCAGCGGGGAAAAGTGATTCTGGTCCTCAGTGCCTCCTGGAACCCTTTCAAATGCCCCAGACAATTTGTCCCTCTCTGCTTTCCTGCGGACTCCATCCTCAAAAGCACCTGTTTTCGCTTCCGGCAACCTCCGGAGCAAAAAGACAAACGTCCAGGTTTTGCTGCCACAGCAAAGGTGCCAGCGGGGAAATGTGATGCTGGTCCTCACTGCCTCCTGGAACCCTTTCAAATGCCCCACCACAATTTGGCCCTCTCTGCTTTCCTGTGGACACTATCCTCAAAAGCACCTTTTTTCACTCTTGGCGCCCTCCGGAGCCAAAAAGACAAACGTCCAGCTTTTGCTGCCACA
Source organism: Vanellus vanellus (assembly GCF_965231255.1). NCBI lineage: Eukaryota > Metazoa > Chordata > Aves > Charadriiformes > Charadriidae > Vanellus > Vanellus vanellus. The sequence goes on from NW_028128254.1 coordinate 61,675, forward strand.
GCAAAGGTGCCAGCTGGGAAAAGTGATGCTGGTCCTCACTGCCTCCTGGAACCCCCTTCAAATGCCCCAGGCAATTTGGCCCTCTCTGCTTTCCTGCGCACT